>NW_026294573.1:164105572-164123072 GCF_007827085.1 Peromyscus californicus insignis | reverse complement strand
ATAATGGTTAGTACGTGTATGAAGGCCAATGACTTATATATGTATGCCTTCTGATTGGTGAATGGTTGAGGCTTATTAGTTTGTGATTTTCCTTTTTGATAAGATCTATTGAATTGTGACTTTGACTTTTACATCATTTTAAAGTATTCATCAATTTGAAAGTATCCCTTGCTATCTAGTGATTTTTGTTGTTTATTTTTTCTATCTGATTCTTTTGAATTACATTTATCTTCAACTATATTCCAAGAGTGATTAGTCTTCATTTCTTCCTTATAATGAATGCAAAATCACAGAGAATACTGTGGTTTAACAAACTTGAGGTGCCGCACACAATTCCTTTTCTTCACAGGGACTTCGATTTCTTTCCCCTTCCTCTACTCAAGCTCTTTTTTCAGTTTTGGGTTCTGAGGTTTGAACCCAGGGCGTTATGCATGCTAGGTAGGAACTTTATCACAGGGTTGGACCCCAAACTCTGCTTAAAAAAATATTAGTTTGGTGGCAGGTTCACTTCGTGTTACCCATGCAGGCCTGGAGCTTTTAATATTTCTGTCTCAATCTTCCAAGTGACAGAAATGTGGAAGTGTATGTCACTAAGCCTGGCTTCATTTTTAAAACTATTTCTAATGTGGGTTGTATGACTATCGTCAAAATTAAAAAAAAAAAAAAACCAATCAGCTTTGTAAAAGGAAAAAAAAAAAGAACTCATAATGAACAACCAGAGAAGAGAGAACAGGCATTGTGGAGTGTTTTTGTTTGTTTGTTTTGTTTTTTGTTGTTGTTGGTGTTGTTTTAACTTTTTTTTTATTATACTGGCATTGGAGATATATAATTTGAGAAGAATATTTTTGTCTTAATAAATTTTTATCACTGTGCAGAATATGTTTTAAAACATAAGCCTTTCCCTTGGCAGTAGCTATAAGTGAATTCCTGGTGATGTTTAAACATGTGACTGTGAAATATTTCTAGTGGCATTTCCTTACCAGTTAGCGACTATTACAATGACTTCCAACATCTATTGAGTAATAGGAGATTTGTCTGGCCATACAGATTAGCAGGGTAATGATCACAGGCTAAAAGTAAGAGTTTGAGGTGAATACAAGTAACTGCTCAATTCAGACAAATTCCATCAAGTGTATGGAGTATAGCTTAAATGTTTAATATTAGACATCATTGCTACTAGTGAGGCAGGGGTTTCAGAACACAATTTATTTCATTTCAATGGAATTTCCATCTCACTAGCTGCAATCTCAAATATGTTAATGGTAGCCAAAGCTGGATGCGATGCTTCAGAAGCTTTTCTTTCCTACCATTTGCTGCTTCTAGCACCGTCTTGCCAAACCTTCTAGAGTGCTTGTAATTTCCTCTCTACAGAGCCCAACAGGCTCATCAGTAGCCTAAAGTAAACACAATAGATGTGAGAGATTTCTGGAGATTTATAGGTTTAGTTATTCGGCAATGCACAGTCTGTCTGGCTATGCTCAGACAGGCCACATGTGGACTCTATGAATTGAAAATGTTATAAATGGCGCATCACTTACCCTTTGTTAAGAATTACGTTTAGAAACAAAGGGTGTTTGGGGTAAGGGTATTTAAAAGACTAGATAGCAATTTAAAGGTAGGAATGTAGGAGAGATGGAAAGAAATAAAGAATACTTGAAACCTTTCACTTTTAATCTGGGAATTTGATATGAATCGCTTCTCCTTGATTGAGAATATTAAATTTTTATCTTTCAGTGCTTTTGTACACTTCTCTACTGCCAATATGTAATACCGAGTTGAGAAACAGCTGGATGTCTGTAGGAAGCATCCCAGCAATATCAGGCGACTTCTAATGAAGACTATTGACACTGCTGACATTTGGCTTAACGTACTGCCAAAAAGGAAATTAAAAAGTACAAGCCATTATCCTAAAGACCATCTGTTTATGAAAATAGTTAATTTTACATCACTTTGTTAAGCATAGAAATGACCCCTGGGTGAAAGCCTGAGTATGCCTCTCGAATGATCTCAGCAGTTTCATTACTTGTTAAAATGACCCTTTATCTTTTTCAAGGGCGTTATTGACATTAATTAGTCAACTTTAATGCTCTGAACATCCCAGGCACTAGAGTTCAAGATATTCTTCAATGCCAGGCATTCCTCTACATCTTTCCTTTTACATACATCTTGTTAAAACAGGCACAAATGGCATTAGAGGAACACAGGAAGATGTCTTCCCGCCTTTATTAGTAGTGTTGCCCAATGGAAGGACTTCTCATTGTGAATGCAATTTTGTAATGGCCTTCTTTTGCTTTTTTGTCTTGTTTTTAATCCATTTAAATTTACTTTGTGTGCATTGCTGTGAGGGTGTCAGATTCCCTGGAACTAGAGTTACAGACAGTTGTGAGCTGCCATGTGTGTGCTGGGAATTGAACCGGGGTCCTCTGGAAAAGCAGTCAGTGCTCTCAGCTGCTGAGCTATCTCTCCAGCCCAGGATACCTCTTTCAAGAACTTACATAAGTAACAACATAAATTTCAGAGAGATAATTATTGCCAAGAACATTATTTTTACCAGAGTCATCTTCCGCAGAGTTCTAGAAAGTGAGAAAGGTAGACTTTTATCAAAAGCATGTTTTAATGAAAGCTCATCTGACTTTGGAAAAGAGCAGCTCTTGATTTGTTGTTTCATGACACATTTAAACTCTGTCTTGGTCCTTTATGTTTCTCCTGAATGATGGAGCATCAGGACATTAACACTGATTTCGGTCCTAAAATCACAATGCTAGTCATTTACATTATCTGCTAGAAGGATAACAGATCCCAAGATTTTCTTTTTTATAACAGTGATTTATTTATATTTCTCTTCATTCAGAGCTAATATGAAAGGTTTGTTCACCATATTCTTGTGTAATATTCATATTCTATGAATACTTTAAATGAATTATAGTATCTTTTACTGTAAAAACAAAAACAACATACTTCAAACCTACTGTAAAATACCCACCATTGAAAACAACATTTAGTTACTAATGAAAGCAAGATATTGCCCTGAAATAAAATGGGCTTTACAATTTTGTAATATTTTAAAAGAAAATAAACAACAACTTCTCTGACACAAGTGTCATGAGGTTTCCAGTTCTCAGTATGAATCTACACGTAAAAAAACATTTTGAAATTCTCAAAATCAGCGTCTGTGTATTCCCATTTTTATAATTATTGTATGCATATCTCATGTGCTGCTATCCACAGGCAGAATTATTCCTTAGCAATTCCCTGTTGTCCTTGAAGATGGTGTATAGAAGATGAAATAATAAAATGGTGGGAACCAAGATTCTAAACACATCGATCTCTTATTCATATAATATTCACGTTATTATTCCTCCTGTAGCTGCTTTTTATAGAATCTTTCTTCATTAAATTTCTTGTTCGACAAATGGGACTAGATTATAGTCATAGCTGTGTAAGCTATTTGATATATTGCTGTTGGGTTGATATTTTAAAACAATTCTAGCAATATTGAGGGTTCTTACTATTATTATTTTTAGATATCATAAAATAAGGCTATCTTTAGCCATTTCTTTCCATTTCTGTTATCTAATTTTTACCAGGTTTATACGAGTTATTGACAGTAAATATAAAAAATGAACATTGATATGCTATCAATATTAATGTAGATGTCAAACTAACACCAGTCCCTAATATACACGTAAGAGCAAGTATTTTTTACCTTGATACAGAAAGGCAGTCGTGTGTGAGATTTAATATACATCCTAATCTGTCTTGTCACTGGTCTAGCCATGCTGATGTGCTAATGCACAGGCCACCATTTTCTTTTTCTCCTCACACAATGGAATACATTCATGAATGACAGTCCACAGCTCCACTCTGTAATTATTTTGAGGACAGTTAGAGTATACAACAGATCACTGCTGGGTGACTGTTAGAGTTAAAGTCTAGGACTTATTTAAACACCTGAGCAGCCTGTAATTAGCCAAACAACCAACCTTCAAAAATTGATTCTTATGCATATTGAGAGTTTTTCCTCAAAAAATGTTAAGTGAATATTTTATGTATTAATAGAATAAAGCACTAGAATAGCTTTAGTTTCTGCTTTCCAGCCTAGACTAACAGAATTTTAATATAATGTAGCAATAAATAATCTAATTATGCTCCCTTGATGTGTTTACTTAGTCTGTGATGGTAGATCATTTCTATAGCAAAACTCAACAAATTAAAAAGTGAAGTAACCAAACCATAGTTGATATTAATCTGTCCTCTTTAGTTCTAATAAATCTAGTGTCCAGCTTTAATACTGCCTTTTAATACAGGAACAATCCGATCAAACATGAATATCCTGTTAGTCCAAACTAACAGAACTTTTAAAATATCATGACAAAAACAATTGAAATTTTCTTTACAGAAATTTATAAGGGAAGTTGTTTCTTTTCAGAGTAATTTTCTGTAATGAAGACTATTGGAATATTTATGAGGCACTGCCATATTGAGTCAAATGAATTTTATTTATATGAATACCAAGAACATAATTGACAGGTCTGCATATTAGTGAGAATTATTTGTAGTAATCTAGATATTTTGAATATATTTTGTAAATATTTTTCTATAGAATCTATACTAGCATTATTTCAGATGAGCATCCAATATAAACTTAAAAAATGTGAAAATACTACTGTAGAAAAAATCCCAACAGGGTCAACAGATGTGGAGAAGTGAGGCATTTGTTCAAGAGTTTAGACTAAGGTGTTGTGGTTTTCTCAATTATGTAGATATTTCTGAGGCAAGCGAATGTTTGTCTTGCATGTTCTCTACTGTCTCTATATGTATTCCTTTGTACTAAACTCATTATATATTGTGGAAGTATCCATGCAGATTTTGATTGAGTCTGAATTGACTCCCCAAGGACAATAACAGAAGCAAATGTTTGTTTGCTTAGGATTTCCTAAATCATTCTGAAATCCTGGTACTCACTTGATTTTTCTGCTGCAGATGAAGAAATAAAGGCTTGGAAAGATTTCTGTTGATAGACTTATAGAGTTCTTTCATTCCAGGAATGAAACTAAGATTTGAAAATCAGTGTGACTGTAGAACACACACCTTTAACTGTATTCTAGACATTAATAATCTACAGGGGGAAAGGAGATATTTTGAAACTAAACTATATATATGAGAAATGTTTCCACAATAATCCTTGCCATTGGGCGGTAAGGCATCAGCAACAAAATTCTGTTTGGCGTTCTCTTTTCTCACTATGATGTTCACCAGAGAAAGCTACAAGCATCATCTAGAACAGGTAAATGTGGAACATATGACAGGAAGTCAGACATTGGTCACCACAAAGTTACTATTGAAGCAGTACATATAAAGACTTGGTGTGAGATACTTACAAACAGGGAATGAAGCAATGTGATGTTACAAATAAATATATCAAATATGTGAAATCTTTATAAGTATTGCTATTTTAGTAATTATGAGTTTTAGAACTCATAATGTATATTAGGCTTTGTTTTAGTTACCCCTGAAAATTAATTTGTGTAAATAAGAAATGTGTAAGATATATTGTCCCAGCTAAATGATGTGGGGATAAAACCCAAAGCCTTGAATGTCCAAGGACAAGCACTCTAACACTGAACTGTATTCCTGAGTTCCCAGTGCATTTTTTTATGTAAGATATGATAAAGTTTTAATTCATGATATGGTAATTAAATCATTGATACAAAATTCAGCATAATATTCCCAGAGATGGATCTTCCGTCATGGATCAGGATCTCTAATTTGGAAGTCCGAAACCCCTGGCAGAGAAGCACATAGTTCAGCACGCTTTTTGGTTTAGAAGGCTCAGGACAACGGTGACCATGATGGAGGAAAGCTCAAGGCATGAGAGTTATTGGCAGCCACCAGCCATAGCATGTCTGCTTGTCGTTTTCTGGAAAAATCCAATGACCATTGTTTGTTCGTTTGTTTTTCGTTTTTGCTGTGAGTCAAATCTGTCAACTTAGGGTTATATGTATCTTTTCTAGTAAATACTGTCATCACTATATATAAATGAACATTATATATCCCATCTTTTAACTATTTTTAATTCAGCAAACATTAAAATGACTTTTTATTGGCCTACTATTGGATTGAATCCAACCCTAAAACTGTCTTTGCATTTCAGTTTAAGTTTTAAGGGTGACAGATGTATGACTGTAATCAAGTGTTATAAAATGAACTAAAAACCAAGTGATGGGCCCTAGACAGAGTGGCTTTTGCTAAATCTGATGCAAAATAGAGAGCAGCATCATGTGAGAACTTGCAGTGTGGGCAAGATTTAAGCATCAGGAGAAGAAAGTGGTTAGGTCATGATCCTCAGGACAGACTTAAGCATGGTAAGCAAAGGCTTCGGGCTTGAAAACCACAGGGAGTGCTGGAGGGGGGGGGGGTAGTTCAGTTTAGAGAAAGAATAGGGTGCATGATTAGGAAGCAAGACCGAAAGCATGAAGTAGGCCGAGGAAAGGGCCATTAATGGTTAACCGTGATGATGATCATAGCAGACCTTCACTAAAAAACTGTGTGGAAGTCACCATTTTAAGTACCCTCTACACATATGCTTTCTTATTCTTCCATTAATGGTGAACAGCTGGTACTGTCATGCTCCCCATTTCAAAATGAGGAAATTGAGAGTTCTTTCAGGATAAATGACTTGCCTGAGAATTTACACAAGTTGTAGCTCTCAAGATCATCGAAGACCAAGAAGTTTGGAGTATTCTCAGGAAGCAATCATATTAGAGTAGAAAATGCCATAGTCGATCCTGGTTGGGAAATCTTTTTTTTTTTTTTTTTAATTCTTTAACTTCATTCTCAAATTGAACTGAGGCTCATGATCTTCTAGTATTGTTCACTGTGTTGTTCATGTTCTATAAACACAATTATTATTACCTTTACCCTCTTTCTACTCCTCTTCCTCTCTTCTCTTCTATGTCTTTTATCGACCATTGTCCTCTTCCCCCACCCCCAAAACTGTGTTGACACATCTTCATCAGTGATCTTCCATGGCACCTCCTGCATCATACAGTTTGATACTCAATTAAATATTGAATTTTATTCTTTGATTATTAATATTTCTGTTCCAGTCTTGCATCTTGGCTCTTGATTTTGATTACCTTGTTTTTTTTTTATGGTTTTATTTTTCATGTATGTCCTGTTCCTTCTAATGTAACTTCTATACTTCTCAGTTTGCAGCAGTGAGTCTAGGTGGGCATTTACAGCTTCTGGATTCGATTTGGTTTAGTAGACATTATACACTGAAATGCCACCTTCAGATATTTGGAGACATGAAAGCTTCTTACTTAGAAGCTGAAATTCTCCAAAATCAGTGCTGGTTGCTGTCATTTATAATATATATTATATGTTAATATACTATAACAATAACAAATAATCTTATTTCATGATAAAGAGCCAATTTTTTAGTTATTTGTATGTAAAGGAAAAAATATTCAAAATGAGGGCCTAAGGTCCAGACCATAAAGTGAACTGTGTAACTTGATCATTATTATTGTGCTGTGTGCTCTTTCATGAGGTTTATCAGATTATGCTAGCATGCTGTCCACATTTGCTTGATGATTAAATTGAATACTCCAATAAAATAATTCATGAAAACATTTATTTCACACCAGTGTATTATTTTGCATTCTGGAAAGTTTACAGCCAGAGTATTGACGTGTCATTATGTGTGTAGACAAAGAAATCAGCTGGCTTGCTAGTAAGTGACTTCCATTATGGCCTGGCTGTTGGGTAAACTAACTGATCGTAGAAGTCCTCAAAAGAGCAATCAAGTGTTTTGGCCTAAATCCACTCTTGGATGAGTAGGAATTAATATCAAAGAGTACATCAACAGACTGTTTTGACTGTCTACAAGATGGTAAATAAACATTTTGGCTAAATTCCGTCTTTTGATTATAACATAATAGTGCAATTTGAAACAAACATTTATATGAAGTGCTCTAATGAGGAATCATAGAGCAAAATTACCATGGATAACGAGTGAGCCTTTAGATTCTGTGCTGTGCAAAAACTGTATTTTGTCAGGAAATAAACAAATGAATATTATGGTAAGCGATTCTTTTTAGCTTTCTACATTAATAAAAATAACAAAATGGCAACAGAATCTCATTTTTGCTTTATGCTATGAAGACAGTACATTTAGCATTTAACCAGTTTAAATTGATTTATTCAGTCAAAGTGAGCATTCAGGATCAGCACAGATCATGGTTCATAAGTATCTAGTTTACTCATCTCGGTTAATCAAATGAGTTAGGTAATTACCAAATCTCCACTTCAATTTGTGGATTTGAGATCTGAATTATCTTGATTTGTTTGTCAGGGTTTTCAAAGTTTAATTTCTGTGCTATTAATGGAACTGGAAAATAGCATCATATTATTAAAAGAATAATAGTCAGTTCTAGTAGTATCATTTTGGCTTATTATATAATATGTAAATATAATGTATATTCACAGAAAAGTTATTTTTCAACTTTCATACTCACCAGCATCTATTGTGACATTAGTTTTCTGTGCAAATACATATTAGAATTCAACTTATAATGATCTATATTGACTTGATTTTGCTTTAGATTTAATTTCATGTGGCATACTAACTACTCCTAGAACATCCCTTCCTCATTACTTTATAATTTATTTCAAAATCCAAGAGTTATTTGATTGATACATATCTATACTTGCATCTTAGGGCACTGGGTAAAATTGTTCTACACATCTGGCTACATTTTAATAAATTATTTCTATATTATTAAGTGGTCTAGGAAGTATACTTTACACTAAAATTGTTCAGGACATCTAAAATTAACAATAATAATAACTTGTTTATCTCTTACCTCATGAAGATTGTGATAGATGCTATTAACTTGAACCTCACCACAGTCATATTTCATTGGCTGTTATTGTATCATTTTTTCATTAAATAATCTAACAAAATGACATATTTGAGAAACAATGAGCTAGATTTTCTTAGCCAACATGGTTCCTACATACTTGTTATCAAGTATGACAACAAGAAATTATTATTAAAAGAATATTATTAAAAACTTAACAGACCACATTTCACAGTAAACTGATATGTAAGAAAAATGAGTTGTCATTTAGATGTATCACATATTCATATTAAGGATATATTAGCATAAAATAAAACTGATAATAAGACCTGAAATTATTAATTTAATGAAACAATGTTTAATTCTCTGCTACTGAGTTAGTAAGTAATCCCTGTCAAAGACATGAACGCTGTATGGTTCTAGGCTTGCCAATCCAATGGTAGCAGGTATCTTTTTTTGTTTGTCATATTCTGAGGAGGAGGTGGTGTAGAAGACACCTCTGTAACATTCAGCACCATAATCCCCAGGTTGGAAATCTTTAGTTCCAGAAGCTTGCTTCTGTCTGGATTCCAAAGACTCAGATCTGAGCTTCTACCCAGCCTGACTTGCGCACAGACGAGGACGGATGACCCATCCTCCTTGGTTGAGTAACAGCAGCTCAACTAGAAAAGAATTTTTAAAGAGGCTGAGAGGCAACTACCATTCAAAGTATTAAAAACAAAACAAAACTTTTGTTAGGCTGTTTCTTACAAGAATTGATATGAAAACAATTTTGATAAGTTCTTTTGCTTGATATTTTATTTTGAATTACTAAAACAAAGAAAATTTAGAAAAGGATCAGTAAAACCTTGTGTTTAAAATAACCCCCCAAGTTTCCCCCTTTTTTTTTCCTTGGGCAAAATAAGTCTTTTTATTGGTGTCCAATCAAGTATTTTTCAATGAACAAGTTAGTGGGGTTTTCTTGTTTTTTGTTTTGTTTTTGTTTTTCTGAATTACAAGGGTTGTGAGTTGTTACCCATTTTGTAAAGTCTCTCTCTCTCTCTCTCTCTCTCTCTCTCTCTCTCTCTCTCTCTCTCTCATCTATCTTTTGAGACGTGTTATCTAGCACTGTAGGCCTGGTCTCTGGTGCCTTGACCACTTTTGCTTATAAAAGCCTCCTTATCTGTTTCCAAGGCACATATTGGATGGATATGTACACTTTGGGGATGGTAAAGCACTCTAACTTTTTTCTATTTAAAGTAGAAGATTTGTTATGTTTTTTAAATTTATTTTTATTTTATGTACCTTGGTGTTTTGCCTGCCTGCATGTCTAGGTGAGGTGTTGGATCCTCTGGAACTGGAGTTACAGACAGTTGTGAGCTGCCGTGTGGGTACTGAGAATTGAACCTGGGTCTTCTGGAAGAGCAGCCAGGGCTCTTAACCATGAAGTCAACTCTGCATCCCTGATTTCCTATGCTTTAAAGTAGGAAGCTGTTTACATAATTAGAGATATTCATTTGCAGTTTAACAATGTGTTTAAAAATGGTATGAACACCAATGCTGTAGAATAAATTTTAGGGTATAGGTTTTTATGTCCATATTACATTTTAATGTTGGAATGTTTTATTTTTCTATTTTTTTTTTTTTTTTGGTTTTTCGAGACAGGGTTTCTCTGTGTAGCTTTGTGCCTTTCCTGGAACTCACTTGGTAGCCCAGGCTGGCCTCAAACTCACAGAGATCTGTCTGCCTCTGCCTCCCGAGTGCTGGGATTAAAGGGATTAAAGGTCTGGCTAGAATGTTTTATTCTTTGTAGTAAATTCTGAACTTAGATTAAGAAAGAAAAATCATTCTGGTATGAGAGTACTTAGGAAACAGAAATTTAATCTTGCACTTGCATGTCACTTAGAGGAAACAGTGCAGCTTCTCAGGGGTTCCATGTCTTTATCTGTAATATGAATGCTGTGGGATAAATTGCCTCTAATGTCTATATTCTATTCTATGATTAGTATATATATTTCTTATATACAGCAATGTACAAGTTTTAGTGTATATTAAACTTGCATATTCTATTATGAAAAAAAATGTTCTTTTATAAAGACCGAATACCAGTGAATAAATATATAATATTATGTATGAATATGCATTATGACTTTAATAAATAGCTTTTTTTTTTTTTTTTTGGTTTTTCGAGACAGGGTTTCTTTGTGTGGTTTTGGTGCCTGTCCTGGATCTCGCTCTGTAGAATTCACAGAGATCTGTCTGACTCTGCCTCCAGAGTGCTGGGATTAAAGGCGTGTGCCACCGCCGCCTGGCTGATAAACAGCTTTTGATTATATAATCCTGAAACCTAAAATAACCCTGCAGATATAATTTTTAAACTTGAAATTTAGTTTTTTTCAAGGGACTTTGGGACTTGGATACAAAGGAGTGGTAACATCCATTTGATTTTTGTAAAGTTTGCAATCAAAGCATACAAAACCCAGTGCTTAAAAACCAGAATTCTGATTCATCCATAGCTGTTGTAGTATGAAAAATGATTCTGGAGTATAATAGCAACAAGATCTCTGAGGGCCATGCAGTGTTCATACACAGCCTGGAGATCCAGCACTGAGATGTGGCGAGAGCTAGTCAAGCCAGTTGAAATAATCAAGCAGGAAACAGATCTGTGCCGACAGGTCTCACAATTGTCAAGTAACTAGTGAACAGTACAGGTGTCAATTAAAACTAACTGACAATAAACCCTGGGTTTTCCTTTGAATATTATTTGGGTTTCTCAAGCTCTGTGCCTCAAGGGACAAAGGAAAATGACTCCAAGATTAATTACCACAATGGCTTATTCCCATTAAGGAAAGTTCTTTATCCTGAATTTATTATTTGTGTTCCTATTAGTACAGTCACTAAAACCGTTGTGGTGTAATAATTCTAGAAGACCACTGGGCAAGAGTAATGCTTTTGGCTAAAAGGAGGTCTAGAATTGGGCCCTGGTGCATACAGATGCTGCTGTGCAGTTTGTAGGGAGCTGTTTATCCCAGGGACTGCCTGATGTAGATCTTGCCTCCATGGCATCTTAGGATCACCAAAGTCGTAAAAAGGTGCCCAGGGCTCCATTGTCCACCGGTTCTTCAACACGGTAACTAATTGCAGGTAAACTTAGCTGCAGAGTGACATTTCTCCCAGCTCCTCCATCTGCTCTTTCTTGACACCCCTGCCATTAACTGTCATTTTCCTTTAAATATACGGTGGATCTGAAAGGCCAGCTCTACATCACATCACTTCAGATTAGGGGCAGTCCCTTTGAGTGGAGCACTGTTTAGGCGTCAGAAAGAAGTCACCGACCTCTCTGGAACCATGTTGCCGTGGGGCCTTAATTAGCACTGACTCCAGCCATTGCTGAGGAGCTCACAAAGAACACACATCATTTCTCTACTTAGGAAGTTAGTGTCTGACCTAATAACTTGTCCAAACTTGCAGGACACTGTAACCGCATTGATAACAATGAGCATCGCTGGGCCCTTCACCTCCTGTGAAGCCCAGAGTGATGGGGAAGTACGTTAACTCCCAAGGAGTGGAGAATTTTCTCTGCCTGTAATTAGGGGTGAAGCAGTGATGTGGAGGGACGGAAGAGAATCATTGGACACGGAAACACAGATTTTTGTCAAATATATACTCTTAAAATTCAAACCAATCTTTATCTTAACTATATGCACTTGAAATATTTTAAACGAGGTATACCTATGTACTTGTTGATTTATCAAATATCACTTCGAGATGATTTTCTTGTGGCAAGAATAATTTTTAAAACTGCAATGAAGTACATCAGCATTACAAATTCCTATTTAATTTCAAGTTATAAACGAAGTGGAGACTTCTGTGCAAATGCATATCTTTAGAAAGAAACTCACTTAAAAACACATTGATTGGTTTTTAGCCTCTATAATCCTCATAGGTGAATTTTGAGGGGCAGGTATATTGGCTCCTGTAAAAATAATTACACTTTGCCTCCTTTCTGAGGATCGGCAATCTTTAACATGGTTGGATTTGATGTAAGTGTACGCCAAGGTGGACTCATTTAAGACAAGCTGTTTTTGTCAAAGACAATGAAAAAAGTCTGTATTTCCATTGTGTTCTTTTTATAGACTTTCCTTTCTCGTTCTTTTCATTCCTTTGTGTGTGTGTGTGTGTGTGTGTGTGTGTGTGTGTGAAACCCAGTAAATACAGTGGTCAGTAGTGAGATTATTATTGAAAAGCCCAATACAGCACTAAGTATGAAGAAAACAAAGATGATACTTAAGACTGCCTATGATTATTTTGATTAGGAAGACTCCTTCGATGTCACTGTTGAAGTAATTAATGCACTCCACTTCCAATTGATTCTCTTAAGCAGGAAAACCTGACCTGATGCACGCTGGGTCCTTCTCTTCTGAGTCAGGAATCCAAATAGCATTTTAAGTGTTTTAATGGAACTGGTTTTTGTGGTAGTGTGCCACTCTTGCTGTTAAAAGTACAACATTTCGTAGCTTTCTGATTTTGTTATAAATGTGTTCCTGCACTGTATTTGGAACAGCAAGACCCCCAACCTAAGAATCTGTATTAAATGAAATCATTTCAAAGTTGGAAATACTGTTGAACTGATGCCGCTCGAATGGTCAGCATTTTCTGAAGTTGCAGGAATATGTGAATTCTTACTTTCTCAGCTGTAAGTTTTAAAGTGGGTATTGTTGTGCAGGCACATCTGTCCCATAGCTTATTATCATAAGAGGTTCCCCATGCTTTTATCAAGTCAGAAGAAACTTGCAGAGACAGAATTAATGAAAGGGTGTTTTGGCGAGTTCTCCAATGTTTTTAGTTCTCTTCTGAGTCATGAACTCTCCAATGATGGTTACAAATTTTGGCACTGAAAATATGTGGCCAATAATAGAATGAATACAATCAAGTCTACGCTATGACATTAAAATCATACTGGAACAGTATTAAATGCAGACCATAATTGTTCCCACTTTTCATTCTTACCACTCTCCAATTTTTTTTAAGAGCCAAAAAAGATTATTTGTACTTTGGTAGTTTTATTTAAAGATAAAGATTATGTTTTATAATACACTTTATGTGATTGGATGTGTAGCAAAAACACTTTGCAATTTCTTCAGATCTAATTAAAATAGAATATAGTGAAAAACACTACTGGCTTTTCATTCTTTATCCTTAGCAGAGGTAAAGCTTTTCAATGGCTGAGACACAGCTCTGAACATGACCATGGTTCACTGTCTCTGCTAGGCTGCCAGCCCCCTAGCAGAGGTTTGAGTATGAAGTAGCATCCTCCACCATCTCTTGAAGTCCTCAGGAAAATTGAAGCCAAGGTATATTAAGCTGCTTCCCCCCCCCCCCCCCCCCCCCCCCCCCCCCCCCGGTAAGAACACTAGTAATGGAACGACAAATGATTAGCTAAAAACAAGTACAAGTCTGAGTTTAGAACGTAAAGCCTTCCTTGTATTTGATGATAGGAAAAGGAAAAAAGTTACTATGGAAAAGAACATTAGCTGCATTGATTTTACATTTTTGTGATCTGTATAACAAAATAAATTCAGATATTTAAGTGAAAGCCCTCCAGCTTGCTTAACCTTTGCAGGTTTGGGCAGTTAAAGGCTTATTATAGTTCTACTTTCAGGTAAAACCACCAATACCTATTGCAAGTATCTTTGTTAAAAATCAGAAAGCCAGCTATTTCCACATAGGTATTGAAACGTTCAGTGAAGTAGGAGGTACAATGATTGTGGTAGAAAACCAAAGGTCTGGGAAGATCTTAAAGCAAGCAAGAAATATGATTGTATAGGAAACATATTTAGAAATGATGATCTTGAAGCTTTCAAAGGCTGGGGACCTAAAATTTAAACTAACAGTAGGGTAGGCCAGCACATTTAATGACTGGAGGGGACAGCATATATTGCGTAATAATGCCAATCGTATCAAAAGATGGAAGCTTGACAGAAATGACATCACTTTAGCATAGGTAAGGCAGCTAACCACTACACATTATTATAATAATCATATCACTTTAGTAGGAGAGAAATAGTATCTAATGGCTGTACACTGGAGAGATGACATCGGTAGACATAAAGATATGAAATAGAACTGAATATGATTTCTTAGTATAGCATAGCTTCAGGAAGTTGCTTTCTAGAGAAATTATAGTGTAACGTGTGTTTTGGTTCCCCTATCTTAGAGAAAAGTTTTTAGGGATGACTCTTTGGTGTTCTTGAATTTCATGCCAAGATGTGTCTTGTAGGCTTCACCAACATAATAGCCACTTTTGTCTAGGCCATGGCCTGGTGAGAAAGAGCAATAGTCTGGGAAAGCAAGTGCACAGCTCTTCAGTGGTTGATGATGCCTGGAAAAATGGGAACTAGCTGCTATTGCCTAAACAATTTACCGTAGAGAGTGTTGATTGCCAGAACCCCAAGTAGGTCTGAAAACTTCAAGTGACTAATTTCTTGTAACAAAATGAAAGTGTTAGTGCTGCCTTTCCTGACAATGTTGTTATAACTAGTTGGAAAGACGTGTTTCAATACTGTATAAAACATGATAAATATAGTTTTTTTTTTTTATTTTCCATTTCCTGATTCCTCACCCTTTTCATCTTATGATTACCTACCTTGGTTTACTGAGCAATTTCTTTTTTTTTTTCTTTTTTCTTTTTTTTTTTTTTTTTTTTTTTTTTGGTTTTTCAAGACAGGGTTTCTCTGTGTAGCTTTGCGCCTTTCCTGGAACTCACTTTGGAGGCCAGACTGGCCTTGAACTCCCAGAGATCCGCCTGCCTCTGCCTCCCAAGTGCTGGGATTAAAGGCGTGAGCCACCACCGCCCGGCTACTGAGCAATTTCTAATAAAGGCTAACAGTTCTCAGACACAAGCAGTGTGTGATGGTGTACTGATAACATAGGAAGGAAAGATTGTGCCTCCTCTAATTTAGAGTACCTGTACCTGGGTGTTCTTGACTAACAGCCACTAAAAACCAGTGCAACCAGAGCACCTCTGATTCCAAGAGACCCATGATCACTGTAGTATATTCACTCCATCTGTGTCTTCTGAGCATGGCTCAGCCTAGGAGCAGGAGCAATGGTTTTCTAGTTTCCTTGGGTCTGCAACTTAAAAAATAAATAAATAAATAAATAAATAAAGAAAGAAAGAAAGAAAGAAAGCTCACCATGGATATAAATATGTGGATTTGGACATGACTTTTTCTACAGATGTTATAATTTCTTTAGAATATTACTGGTCTTTGTGATATTGGGTCGATTATAGGTATGCCAATCTGAAAGGAGATTGAATGTTTGTAATTATAAGATCATGGCATAAGCAACCTAGAGATTGGAAAATCAGAGTGCATGTGTTTAAGTCCTGTCCAGTGAGTGCTTGGGCTGGAAAAGCTGGCTTTTAATAACCTTATGGTTCTATAAAGGGCAACTAAACAACTCCCATTTTTATCATAATTTCAGTATTTGCTGTTGTCTATGAGTAATATATTTTCTACAAACTACAGATTGGTTTTAAAAAAACATCCAGTTTTAAGCACTATTCAGTGACCCTTCTTCCTTACTTTAATCAACTTGTTCTGCTGAACAAGGCATAGAATTGATAGCTGCTATTGATTGGATGTAGCATTACCTAATCTTCACTAAATGTAGGAAGCTTTTCAGATTCAGAAAGGTGGCAAAAAATGTCTAGTAATGATACTGCTGGGAATTCAAGCTCAATACTGTGGTCAGTGGGAAAAGGATGTGACTGGGAGAGGTATTTTATTACAAGTCTGTTGGTTTTACTAAACATTTGACCTGGTGTAATGTGTGAAGTTTTGGAGTGTGCGTGTGCGTGTGCGTGTGCGTGTGTGTGTGTGTGTGTGTGTGTGTGTGTGTGTGTGTGTGTGTGTATGCACGTGTATGTGTGTAAGATTAGTATATACAGTGGATGTTTGCATATTCAGTACTTTAAAATGTCAATAATTTCTACTACCAATGATGTGGGTTTTTTTGCATAAAAGAAAGCTAGTATTGAAACTTTAAAAATATTTACAGATAAGAAAGAGTTTAACACCACAGATGAGAATGAAAATTGCATTAGGAATTCAATACAGAGGAAGAGGACATGAAATCATTACTAAAACAGATATAAACGTGACCTTCACTGTGGTTCAGTAATTATCCTAGTCCATACTATGGTGTATGTATCATGATTTTCCTTTTCCCTCTTTGTTTTCATTTTTATCTGGGTACTTCACTAGTGAGTAATTGCTAAAGGGAACCCATTATGCAAGGCGAGCATACAGTTTGCAAGTGAATTTGCTTGTAGCTATTGCCACATTTGAACCTCACTAATGTATGTAAATTAAAACCTCTGGTATTCGGAATTGCTCTTGTTTGAAATCAAAACAGAATCCGATCATTACAGTCTGCAAGCCAGGTATTATCACTGGACTGGTGAGCCGCTGATGATGAATTGTACTGAGTAGCTTGTGGATAGAATATCTTATCTCAGCTCTCTACCACACAGCACTGCATAAAGTAAGAATGATTCATCAAGCATGAGAGCTACTGGTTTATGAAATTCATTGCTCAAGGCAAGTGTATTTTTTAAAATTCAAAAGACAAAGCAACTCACAAGGGTT
>NW_026294573.1:164043072-164100572 GCF_007827085.1 Peromyscus californicus insignis | reverse complement strand
GTTTTAATTAGCTTTAAATTAAGCCTCATTGTCACAAGGCATCACTTGAATAAAAAGAATAAATGATGGTATGTATTTTATAATCTCACTGTCATTATACAGAATTGATTTCCATCAGATTTAGAAATATTTCTGTGGCAACACTGGATCATAATTCAGACTCACAATTTTTTTGCACGGGTCCCAGAAGCTTTTCACATGTCTGAGAAAATACTCACTTTAAAATGAAATGGAAATACAAGATTGTTTCCCTTTGAATTTTTTCCAAAATATTAGAAAAATATAAAAATACCTTGTTCTTGCCATAATAAAACATTATTGCATGAAAGAAAAACTATAACTGTGTAAATTCCTGATTGATTTAACATCAAGTGATTGAGCAAGTTAGGCAAGCAATGGATTCACCATGGCTAAAGAGATATAGGCCTTTCCCCAGTAAGGTTGAGTGAAACACAATGTCCACAATTTACTAAGAAATATCCATCAGCATTCTAGTTTATAATGTTCAAAACTGTGTACGGCAATCCATATATACTGGCCTTTGGAATTCTAATGACAAGAATGTATAACTAAGAATGTCAGTGTGCATTTTCAAAGGTAGGAGGTCTAAGTTTTTAAGGAGTGAACACCTATTTAGTGAGTATCATAAATATAAGAATAGAGATGGTCCTATTTAAATCAAATTGCCCTCCTAGACTCAATAGACAAATCATTATCCTGAAGAAAGGAGAAAGAAAATTGTCATGTTCATTGAGTGATTCACACATTATGGCTTTCAAAACGAATCCCGAGTCTTCAGCCTGGGCCTGACTCTGCCAAGGCACTCTCCATCAACATGGAAACTTCTCCCAGTGTGGTGCATTCACATGGAAGAAAAAAAGTCATTAATTATGTTTGTGGATTCGAGGTTACCTTTAAATATTTATTTATTTAACCAGTCCACTGGAAGGTTTAAATTCGGATTAGGAGAGGTGAGAGGTCACAGGGAAATTCCACAGCTGTGTCTGCAGAGAACCATCCGTCCTGGGCAGCAGGAGCTCCGGGGAGTGGAGTGTGGCTGTGCTGTTAGCTGGCTCAGGCAGATCGAAGCCTGGCTCAATAGCATTAAACTCACCCCCATTTGAGAGATTTGTCTAACAAAACCCTGAAAACGTTCGGAACATGCGTACATTGATTTTGTTGTTGGAATCTCCTGGGCTTTGATGAAAAGGCAGCCTCCACATGCAGGTGAAGGGGCTTTCTTTACCTCTTCAATATTAAAAAGAGAAGATTAAGGATTTCTGTTTGCCTACGACTGAACTCATCAGTGGCATGCAAGGGTGAGAAAGGAGACCTCATGCCTAATGCTGACAGGCTTTCTGTGGTGGAACAAGAAGTTAAAAAATCCCTTCTGTGACCTTCCATAGAGTAGCTTACTGTGACTTCATTCTGCACAGTTAATGAAATGGCATTATAGCATATGACCAAATTTGTTTCCAATATTTTACAGATCATAGTGCCTGGATTTATTAAGAATCATTCACTTTAGTTACAACATTGACAATGAAAATGTTGCAAAGGATAATGGAAAGAGAAGCAACTAAATGAAATCAGATCATAGCAGCCTATTTAGAACTCACTCAGATATATAGCTGCTCTGTATTTTTAATGTGAAACTTGAGTCTATTACATTTACTTCTGTTGAGGTTAAAAAAAAAGGAATTTTCATAAATCTCAGGCTTTTTTCTTTCTCTTCTATAGAACAAGAATTATCATTTCAATTCAGCAGATTGTATTTAGCATTTGTCTTTGGGATGACACAGACACACTCCTTTTCTTAGTCAAGATTACATGCAACTTTATTTTATTTTATTTTATTTAAGCACCAGAGGATTACAGTGTCCTCAGATAGTTTGCACACATCATTTCTCAGCAGGGAATTCCAAAACAAAATGAATGCACTTCCTCTGCGAGACCAATTTCACACCCTGTAGCACTAATTCCTGTAATTATTTGTGTCCATCTTAGCCATGATTTGGGTAAAGTGATATGAAACCTGTCTGAAATTATGGTGTCAATAAGCCTTACAGGAAGAAAAGACCCAAATAAACCAGCCATGCTGTGAGATTTCATATATTGCAAGATATCTGAAAATGTAACAAATTTATCTCGAATCAAGTCTTATCAGCAATGTCTTTGATGTATTGTAAAAAAAAAAATACAATAATGATCCTGAAATAGATGCTAGTGAGGCAGATCGAGCTTGATAAGAGAATTTCAGAAAGGAGATAGCACTGTTTCCCATCCCTTATAGGAGTCACTTAGTTGGCCTTTCAGGCATGTATTGCCTGCACTTTCTCATGACTCACTCAGCATGGCTCATCACAGGGAAAGCAGCTCTTCCTCCCAATCCCCATTAAATTACAGCATCTCACTCAAATAACACAGAGTGTGAGCCTCCATGAGACAAGATTTCTAGTTCCAGACCATTTAATGTCTTATGCCATTAAGATGATAAGGGGAGAATCCAGGGAAAAGATGAAGCAGCTGTGTGAAATTCCTGTGACCTGGCCAGTGTGTCACAGGCAGAGGGATGCAGTTACTCACATGGAAATAGGCAGCATTCCCCAAAGCCTTCAGCGAGGACAGCGGATGCAACCAGTTTGGGTTGTGTATAAAATGGGATTGATAGGTGAAGACAAATCTTCACAAAACATTGTTGCAGGAAATGAAAGTGATGAGAATAATGATCATTTGCTTTATGAGACAGAACAGACATTTTACGTAGGGCCAGCAAACAGGTGTTTTCAGTGAGCGCCATACTTTCCCTTATTTATGGTATAATTGACAGTTTGTAGCTTTTGAGTAAATGAAAAACATCCAACTTTTAATTATTTGGTAATATGGATTCATAGCTTGAATATTAAAATGTTTTGTGTCTATGATCAACTCCAAAAGCCCTTAGAGTTCTTAAGGATCATTTCCACACCAGGGTAAAAGCCAAATCCCTTCCCATTAAAAAAAAAAAAAAAGAAAAAGAAAAACAGGCAAACAAAACAAAAAACAGCAGCCTTTACCAGCCAATCCACAAGATGCCTTTTCACCTCTTTAATGTGATAAGGAAGTGTTAAATCAAAGCCAGTCCCCTATTGGAGGCACCTTGGGACTGAATGATGCTTAAGCCAATTGTTGGCACTCCTGAGTGTTTAGACAGGGAACACATATCTCTTGTAAATCAGAGAGGCCATGGCAGGAATCCTGTGCCACCTACTATCACTTAATTAGTATCATCATCTGAGTTCTAGATGGAAATCACAGCAGCATGCATTTCTTAGTAAATATAATTGCCAGAATATATTCATTACATATTATACCAATTTTACGTTACACCAATATCATGTAACTATCAAATATTGTGTGTTGGGGGGTTCTATTTGTATGCTTTGATTTCTGGCTTTTTTCACTTCTATCTATCCCAGAGTTTTCTTACAAATCCAAAGCCTCAAGGGTATAGTATAGCCACCACAAACTCAGCACACTGAGAAAAAAATATCAAGACTAATATTTGATATTATGAAAAACATCATTTCCTAATCTGTAGTTGATAGCATGAGATGATACAGATTAATGGTTATAAAGGTGACTAAAGCTAGGCTACACATAAGCAGACTTAGATTGGAACTATGTCAGTAAGTGGCCATTGGCTTCTGTTTGGGATAGCTTCCTTCTCAAGCCAATGGCTCTGTATAGCGAAGAATGTGGAGAAGCAGCCAATGAGCTGTAAGTGATACAGGGGCATTGTCCTCTTCAGACCCCAAAGCAACACATACGATTTTGAATTCTTGAAAAGGAGTAATGCTGCCACATGTAACAGTTGCAATCAGGGCTGATAGAGACAGGTCTGGGAAGACGCCCGTCCACAAAGATCAGTCAGCTCTGCTTTTCTGCGTTGGTATTAAAAACTGTAGTAAAAGCTTTTCAGTCAGCGTTTGTTATTTTCCCTTTCTGTTTTTCAGTATTCAAAGGTTCCTTTTAGTGTCAATACATGCATTGCATTAGCAGACGCTTACCATTGTCAAGAATATCACTATGTCATATTCATACATGTTTTCAGTTAATTCATTCATGTTATGTAATAGTTTTATTTTTCAGTATGAGTTTTATCTTTCCCAAGAATTTTAATACAAATAAATTATTAAACAGAACAACTAGCACATTTTCAAGAATACAAAATAGTCTTGTATTGTGTTCTTGTGATAGCATCGAATAAACATGGTCTTAAACACACATACAATAGTATTTACAATGAAACATGTAATTACCATCTTCAAAAATTCCATAAACTATTGTCTTCAATCTGCCACCAATTATAACACAACCAGCATATGCATGTTAGTGAGCTTGTTGGCCAATAGAAGCCAGTAAAGCTTTTCTTTTCTCTTGTCATTTATTTAAAGATTTCATTTAGTCACATAATTTCCAAACGAACCTTATCTAAAGGACTGGCCTCGGAAAGACTAAGAAGGCCAATTTTTCTAAACAGGCACCCAGATATCTGCTCCAGCAGACTTCCTTTCATGATCTTAAAGAAGGAGAACGAAGCGAGTGCAGGATTGACTTACCTTATTCTGCATCTTTAAAATCTGCTGAAGTTTTCATCCCTGCTCTGTGTTCTTTTGCGCATTCCTACACCTTGCAGTATTGTACACTGCGAAGACCAAGTAAGCGAGTTAACGGCTGATGACGCTAACGAATCCCAGCGCAAATGACTGAATCGATAGGAAACCAGCCGCTGCTGTTTAAGTGTATCGATAAATGTACCTTTATTTTCTCTTGAATGGATAAGTGTCGCAGTTAAGAGTCCTATGGATCTCTTAATTGAAAGTTAATTTTAAATCAATAAAGTGAGTCATTTAAATATTGATTGGCCCTTTCTACACGAATTGTTAGCTGATTTTTTTTTTTTGCAACAACTTTGTTTAAATGCAATCAATAGCCCACAATCAGTATGTTCTATAAAAAATTGACAGATGTTCCCAAAATGCCTGCTAGGCATATTCTTATCTGTTTATATATGCAGCAAAGATATTTCAGTCTTTTCACATGCATCAAGGGGCCGAGGAAAATTTCTCTCTCCCTCCCCTCTACTACAATTATTTTTTTTCCCTCTTACATTTGGCATCTTAAGATATCCAGTATACCTTAATCTTTCATTCATATCTCCAAAGGTTTGAAATGAAAAAAATCTGTACATCTTATCCATATCTCTCAAAGATCTCTGAGATTACAATTTGAACAAGAAATCAGTGTTATACATCATAAAATTTTAAAGCCATTTAGTGACACACCTTTGGAACTCTTCTGTCATGATAAATTAGCACAATTGCAGGAATAGCAAGTGTCTTTTAACAAAGCCTTCTTGCCTGTGTGCATGTATTTATCAAGTATAAGGTTAGCAAGTGTTTTACATTTGCACATAGCTTCCCTTAGATATCATCTCCATAGAAAAACAGCAAACAACCATGCGTTCTTCTTTGCCAGTTTGACAAAAGGTGAAGCCAGGTTAAAAGAATACAAATCATATTGCTCAAAATTACTCTTGATTAATTTAAGAAAGTGAACTAGGATTCTTGTAGCTTCCAGTATATTGGTAAACATACAGGTTATACTCATGGCTTTCTATGAATCAGTCAGTGTTTCACAGAAACAGTTTAAAATCCATATAGGACCATGATCAATATGGGTAAGTTTTGAACAGGACTGCCAATAACACTAATATATTTATGAAGATTCCAATTGAAGGTACAAAGGTTTGATTGTTTTCTCCTTCTGAAATGTAAATAGATGTAATATAGCATTAAGTGAGACCAAATTAATAATTAAAATTGCTATGTATAAATATTAGAGTTTCCTAGTTATTCTATTTGTGTTTTTAGTGATGGTAGTTACTATGAAATTGCCCAAAGCTATCTTACAGCCTTGTATCCATGCCTTTTTGGCCAAAAGGTAACAATATCACCTAACTTAATATTTCAGTCTGAAAGCCCAAACGAATACAAATCTTATAAAACTAGCAATAAAACAATAATATTGAAAATAGTAGTTGTTCTTTTTCTCTTCCTGTTGTGAAGACTGCACACAACAACCTAAAGTTGAATTCTTGAGACTAGCCTATTGGACCTGAGATGCATTGCTATGCTGCTCTCACACCTTGCTCTTTGCATAAACTGAAAATTCACTCTTCTTTAATCTTGCATTATTGCCCTCTTAATGCCACATCTCAGAACCCTCTCCAGTCCATTTCCAGTGCCAGGAAAGCTCTATCAAAGGGGAAGCTTTCAAAGAAATGGCGGGCTATCATTATTCATATGCATACGAGCCTGGCCTGTGAAGATGCTGCTCGTAGGATCAGCCTTCAGATGTGACTGATAGATCTTATTTGTCTGATAGAGCTGGCCAGGGAAATAGAGCTACAGCTGGTTACTTCATTAGGTCCTCTCATTGATTGAACCCTGCTGAAGTGATGCAGCGGGCTCCTCAGATAACTGCTGGTAATAGAACAAAATGAATTCTTATCACAGAGATTGGGAAGGCCATTAACCCTGGCCTCCAATGCTTTGCAGAGGTCACAGACAGGAAGCCAAGCAGTGACTGGGAAAACTGTTCTCTGTCTAACTACAGGTCACGTTAGAAGGCTGTGTGTGACTTTTTTACCCTTCGGCTTCTGTATGGATGGAACCGTTATACTGGCAGATGTTAATAACCTGCTGTAAATAAACATTAGAAGCAGCAGCAGAAAACATGAGAAAGCACCAGAAATTATTTCAATAAATATTGAATAAAAGAATGGTTGTTCCTGGGGAATTTACTGCCAGTTCTGCTGTAGTTTTAAAACTAATACTTTTTTTCATATAAATTGGAAAGAAAAATACATAAAGACACTTTTTAAAGGAAATTTAATATGAAGTTATATAAAAATGTTTCCTTCCTTTGTTTCCATCCTTCAGGGATGGCGATTGTAACTGCTCCTGGCTTTGCTTCCTTTCCTTGCGAGGAAGCCGCCACCACGTGGGAATGAACAAGCGTGATGTTCTGCTTGCCTTTCACCTGGCTAAAAGGAGCATAGATCTAGAGAACAGTCTATAATTTACATTTAATGCAACCTTCCAATTGACCAGGAGCCCACAACCTAAGCCCTCATCTCACAGCTGAGGACATTCTCACATTTGTCAGGCCTCTGCCACTCTGGGATCAGCCAAAAGGACCCATTCATTTAAAATCCGAGCAGCGCATGGCATTTTTTTCTGCCTCTTTGAGAAGTCTGTTGAAGCTGCTGCTGGAACATCTTACACATCCAGCCAGAGACAAGTAAACTCTGATGCATTAAGAGAGCTTTTCAAAGGAAGCAGCTCATGGAAAGAGGCACAGCCGTTCTCTTTCATGCTCAGTGTGCACTGTATGCCTCTCTCTCTCTCTCTCTCTCTCTCTCTCTCTCTCTCTCTCTCTCTCTCTCTCTCTCTCTCTCTCTCTCTCTCTGTGTGTGTGCAATGATGTGCAAAAGAGTATTTTTAAGAATATGTTGGTGGCTTCTAAACTTACAATGGTGGATGTGGTTGTGTGGTATTTTCTGTTTGAGCCAATCTTCCACTAGAAGTTAGTTTATTTAAATGTAATTGCGTCCTGTGGATGGAAAAAAAATCTTACTGATTTTATGTCTTTAGAGACCCACCCAGACATTTGGTTTGGCCTTCCATATATAAATAATAACAAGAAGGTGTATGCTGTTGCTGCCCTGCTTTAAACACCAGAAGTGGTTTGGCAGGAAGGAAGGCAAAGATAATTCTAAGCATGAGGTTATGTATATGCATCTGTATGTGTATATGTATTTTCATATGCAGTGAATAAATACCAGTAATTCTTCAAATGAACATATTCCAACTGTATTAGGGTTACAGGTGGGCTTAATTTTATGAGACCTTTAATTTATCATGAATTTATATTTAATTGATCCACATATTTAGAGGACCAGGCTTAAAATTGCACTAAATAAACCATATCTGGAATATTAATTTCTAAATTATAAGTAAAGTTCTGAAGTTGGTTTGAAGGTTATTTTTTGATATAAAGCTTTTCAACGTATTTGTTGAACAAGTTAATAAATATACTCTTACTACCTAATTGGGTAAATGCTTTCCATTATTGGAGTTATTAAGACTTTCCAATTCCCTTTCATAAGTTTTAGGCAGCATCATGGATGTTTGGGATTTCAGGCTATGGCACTGGGAAAGGAGCTTCTGCCACGTTTACTCTCATAAGGTTGAGCTGTGTGCTTGCATTCGTTACCACAAGACTGAGATCAGTACAAATTGTTTAATATAGAACAGACATTGTTTTCTTTGCTGGATTAAAGCCCAAGAATGCTTAAAAATTTTGTTTTCAACAATGAATAGCATGAAGAGTTCTTAAGTCAAGTTCAAGATTCAAAGTATTTTGGAGGGAAAGTATTGATATTTTTATTGTGTATCTATGTTGACCAAAATAGTTATATTCATCTCTCATGTACTCTCAACATTCTATAATATTTTAAGCACTTATATCCTATTAACTTGAAAGAGTTAAAGAGAGAGTTACTCTTAAGTTTCCATAGATTGTCAAAGAAAGAAGAATTAGTGTCTGTCTTTATCTCTCCAACCTGCATTGTGAAATGACCACAGGCAATCTGTGTTGTGCTATATATTTTAAAAACTTACTTACATAGCCATCAACTAGACCAACATATCCTAGAATCAGTTGATCTTTACTAGTCTTTTTACACATGCAGCTGTTATGATGATTGTTTAAGATAATGTATTGTCAGGCATTTGAAAGTTTATATTTTTAAACTGACACTTGTCTTTTCTCAGATTATTTAAAATTTTCAGTTCAGATAAAAGTAAAAAATAAAAGTTAAAATTTATCTTTGATGATATTTTTGAAATTAATTTTAAATCAATTTTAAGTTTTCAATCTGTTCCATTTCTTAATGAGACTAAAGTTTTCCAAAGACCCACTTTTCCCTCCATTGAAGCCTCAAACATTTTCATAGTTTTACTTGTATTTACAAGAAAAAAGAACTTTAAAAAAATTTCATGGGCCCAAATTATGGTCATCATTCAGTGTTCTCCTGTTTTCTTGGGTATTTTAGTGACAAATCTTGCGTTTGAACTGGATAAAAAAAGAAGATGTCTGGAAATGAGCTTTAGAGACTGAGTTGAAAGATGAAAATCATTCCCAAGTTTGGTTTTCAAATCAAAATATTTCTCTCATTTTGTGGAACACATGAAAAATTTTATGAGGCTGTTTTGCATACTGGGATTTTATGCTGTTTCTGAAAATATTGTTTGTGAAGAGTCAGATTCTCAAGGTGATGCATAACACCCTACCTGTGCAGCAGAGACCTCCTTGGATGCTCTTCCAACCATGGACATGTTCTAGGGAGGATGTACTTGTTGTTGGGTTGTTATTTGCTCCATGTGCAATCAGCATCAGGATCTGGTTAAGGGTTTAGAGAGAGATCCATTAGCACCTCTGGGTCCTTGAGTAACATTTCTTGGCAACATTTAAGCACATAGTCCTGAAACATTTGTTTATTTCAGTTTTTGAATATCAATTACTTTCTTTTAACTTTTAATTCTGTAGGGAAAAATGCATCTTTTGTTGAGAAGAATTTTGTTTTTGTGTTCATCCTTATGATCTGTGAATTGTCTCCATGTGATTTGACGATAACCTTCACTGTAATAATCCTATAACATTGTCTTTTGTTGTCATTTAAAAACAGACAAAAAAATCTCTTAGAAATGATGACTGCAAAATCAGTTTTTTTGATAAGTGAAAATGTTTTACATTAATAAAAGGAGTTTAGATTAATTTTCTTAGAGTTACATGACATCTACAAAAGTGTTTATCCATGCTATTTATACAGTTTATTTACCTGGCTTTGTAGATACAGGAATTCTATACTGTCCTTTAATTATCTGCAGAATTGCCTGTATGTGTTTGTTTAAAGGAAGGCGTCTATAGCATCCACTAAATTATCAATATTCCTTAATAAATAGAACCATTCCTTCTGTAAGCATTCTTTGAAATGCTTGTTTACAGTTAAGTGGTTAGAGATGGAAGCATTTTCCTTGGCAACCTTGTTTCTGAAGCTCTCCTGAAACCCCGCTCTGTCCAGCTGAGCACAGACTCAGGCGAAGCAGCACCATTCCTCCACCCTGATGACATGCACCACCTCCTTCCTCAGCTACAGGCTGCCCCACTTCAGAGCATCCAGTCACATTGTCGTTTTCAAAGAATCTGTTTGCAAATGAAGAGTAGTTCCAATGCCACCTTTGTACTTCTGCTTCAGAATATTCCATCAAAATAAATCCATGTCAGTGATTTGAAACGCAGGAAACAGAAGGTTTAAAAAAAAAAAAGATGTCAGAAATGCCTGCCAACTCTTTTTTTCTTTTCTCTTTTTCTTTTTAATACAAAGTAATCATTGGAATAATGTAAGAATGAATGAGAAAGCTAGAGAATATGCTCTTTAGCAACTGCCTGAGCACAGAGTGCTTGGATCATTGTGAACATATGGCAGAGTTACTTGGCATACTTAACATAGTGGGGCTTGTGCAAATGTATAAGGACCAAAAGATGGAAATGCAGCAAATCGTGTCAACAGGGAGGACTGTAAATGTAAACTTAGCCTTGGTCTGCTTCTGCTGCTATCGTAAAATACCACAACTACAGTAGCTTATCAACAGCAGAATCTTCTCACAGTTGTTAAAGCTGGGAAGTCCATATTCAAGTCAAGGCCCCGTAGTTTCATTGTTCGGTGACAGCCTACTTCTTCATACTCTATGTTGTCCTGTTTTTTTTTTTTTTTTTTTTTTAACATGGGAGAAAAGACTAACTGCCTCTCAGCAGACTCTGTCAATGTAACTTTACTACATTTATTATTTAATTGTGTGTGTATATATGCATGAGCACAACACAAGCATGTTCTGTGTTCTTGTGCCACAGCCTGTGTCTGAGGGTTCCAGAACAACTTGAGATTCTTTTCTGTCTCAGGGATAGAACTCAGGTTCTCAGGTTTGATACCAGGCTTTTTTACCTGGTGAGCCCTCTCTCTGACCCATGTGGATTATTTTTTGAGCATGCTCAGTTCCCTCCTCTTAACACATTCACTTTGCAGGTCAGAATGTGAGGGAATGTGAACATTCAGCACAGAGCCATCACAGATAAACTACTGAGATGAAGGTACATTGTCCAATCTTATGAAGTTCTGTCCTTAACCTCATAGCAAATATTTGTAAGTTGACAAAAATAATTTCAGTTATTCAGCTATTAGAGAAGTCAAAAGGATCCTTAAAGGACATTGGGACTTTATTTTACATCTGAGGAGACGGGGTCTCCCATCAATTTTGTGAGTCACAGTCACAAAGCTAATTGGTAGTTTAATTTCAACAGCTGATTCCCAATTCAGTACTATCTTAATTTTTATCAAATTGTACTATTTAAATGGGTGGAACAGAAGGTTCTTCTAAGATGATTATTGTCCTAGTCTTCTGATCAAACATTATAAAACATTTCTACTAGCCCAAAACTATGTAGCTATCATGGTGGAGAAGAAGATGCACACCGTATACATCCTGCCCTCTTCCACATAGTTAACCATTCTCAGTCCTTTTACCTCCCAGAGACTTGATTCCTATCCCCAATGTATAATCTCTCCTCATAATAGCCACTGATTGTTTTGTCTCCTCATATTAAAGGTTTTGAGGACACAAAGTCGTTTTCACCTTAGTGCCTCCCAATCAAATATGGCCCTTCTCACCTACAAGGCTCTTAGTAAGTGTGCATTGATCTAGATGTCTCTTCTTTTATGAATTAAAATGATGAATCTGTGCACCATTATTTCTAGACATTAAAGCATTCTGTTATTGTTACATGTACATATTTCTAGTGAGATATAGACAAACAGTTGGAGAAATGTCAAATAAAGGGTAGGCAAATTGGGATAGATTAGATAACAGTAATAACAAGTTCAGTTGAAGTTAAACGAAATAACAGGGGCCCAAATAATGCAGCACAGTATAATATTGTAGCTCTCTAGAGCTTAGTAGGAAGTGTTTTCTTTCTAATGGCTATAAAATCATTTTGTAGCATCAGTCTTTAAGCTCAAAAGAAAGAAGTTATTCAAAGGAAAAAGACAGAAACCGAGAGAGCATTGAAAGAGTTTGCTTCTAAGATTGTTTTTTTCCAAGTCTGATCCAAAGCAGTCTTTTCAGTTGCTCTTCTTTCAATTTATAGGAATGCTATTGACTCTTTGAAGATGGCTTTGTGTCCAAATTATCATAGTTCATAAAATTCAAATTCAAATTGATAGTCTGTTTCGGAATTCAGCCAGATTTTCCTTGGCTATGATTCTCAAGGGCAGTGTGTGTGTGTGTGTGTGTGTGTGTGTGTGTGTGTGTGTGTGTGTGTAGTGATTTTATTGCCCCATTCTCCAATAATTATATACTCCTATTTCATCCTCTAGACTTTTTATTTCAAGTAAAACTGTGCTTAGACTTCAAAGAATTAAAAGCATATCACTTTCCCAAAACTCACAGGGAGTCACAAAAAGAGACAAGGGAAAATGATGCTTGGTAACTCAGTTGTACAATGTGACTATATGTGTGTAAGAGATTAAAGGAGAACGGATGGCTGAGGACGCTGTCATATTACTTTCAAGTACCAGTCTTTTCCTTTAGCCTATTTCAATAAGACTACAAACATCCATACCCTTGGAAATACTATAAAATAATTCCATCTGTGGCAAATCCTTGGTAAATAAACTGAAACCAGAATTAGAATGAAGTGACCAAAAGATCCTGTTTTATTAAATTGAATACTGTTATTCTATAATCATCATTGATTGGAAAAACTATGTGATTGATAAATATACAGCTTCTGGTATAGCATGGGGCCTTGGGTAGAGATAGAAGAGTATCTGCTGTTCTCAAGGAGGTGAGCAGCTTCCAAGTAGACAGAATTAATGTACTTTTCATACACACACACACACAAACAAACTGGTTTAATAGCATCACTTCGAGAGGCTTTGAGTTCTTTGGAGGCAATGAGCTCATTCAAAACCAGACAATACACAGAACTGAAAGAATAGTAATCAAACATGCATTAGAAATGAATCCATAGATCGAGCAGGTCTTGAATAGGAGCAAAGGAGGAAGGCAAGGATTCCACTGACGGTGGGAAAAATGGTGACTATAGGAAATGTCTCCAGCTATGTGGGTCTAAGTGTGAGGAAGTATTTTTGCCACTTTAAATACAGTGTTTGGAACAATCATTAGAAGAAGTAGAAATAATATGCTCCTGGAGCTATTGTTTTTGTGTTTTAAAAATGTACTTGTTTATTATGTACATTAGTGTTTTGCCTGCATGTCTGTGTGAGGATGCCAGATCCCCTTACAGACAGTAAGGAACTGCCATGTGGGTGCTGGGAATTGAACTTGGGTCTTTTGGAAGAGCAGTCAGTGCTCTTAACCACTGAGCCATTTCTCCAGCCCCTGTTGTTTTTTTATTTTAAGCAGCAAGAATTTACTCATTTTTAAAATTGTGAGTTTAATGAGCTTTTGGCAATATGAACAACGTGATATTTAGGGAATCTGTTTTATTTATGGCATTTAGAGCTTTTATGTACTTGAGCCTGTCTATGTCATTGATGATGAATAAATACAGAGGATGCATGTTATGGAATATGGAGCAATATAAGTCATTTTTGTATCTTTCAAAGTAAAGGGGCCATCAAATGGAGATACATGCAAACCATTCTATTACATGTCCACCACAGAACCATCAGTGTGCCTTATATGTAATCACTGAGGAAGATAGAATGGCCCAGCACCAACCTATAAGCATACTGAAGCCCTTTCAAAGGCATCATGGGGGAAGTGGAGGAACAGAGATCAAACAAGTAAAAATGTATTCTACCATATTGCATTTGGCCTCATCCCTTAGCATTCTAATTGTATAATACTAGTACTTGTTGATGGTCCACAGTATATCTTCAAAAGGACACAGAGCTCAGCATACCTGTGACCCTTGCAAGTATAAGGTCCATTTTCCTCCCTCTGGAAACAGAGCTCTAGAATATTCCCAATAATAAAGTTGTCTGTGAGATCCAGAGTAAGAGGAGCAAAAAATTTGGAAAAGTTACAGAAAGATTTGCTTTATGAAAGGTGCAATTGTTCCCATATATCTTCTTTCATTTCATTAAATACACTTTCTACACCATTCTTGCCATTAATTATATTGTAAAAAGTCCTCAAAAATGAGTCTATATTGGCTTAAATCATTTACCACATTAGAAGTGTTTTATTTGAAGTTTCTACAAGTGATATAGCAAGGAAAAATAGTATTTTAAAATTTCATGTTTCTGCATAAATCTCTTTATTTTCTGAAACATAGTTCTTATTTTCTTGAGAATCCCATTTCTAAACTCTACCTTTTACTCCTTGGTGCTTTTGAATTCTGGTCATAAATTAACAGAGCAAACTTACTAGAGCCCCATTTCTCTCCAATATTTGTAGTTAGAAGTTTTAGATTTACAAAGTTTTTGATCTTTTGAAAAATTACATTTTCTTAGTTATAAGATATTTATGGTGACTTCGGCATAGAAACCACCCCTTCTGCTTCCCCTTCTTCTCCAACCCCCCCTTCTTCTCCAACCCTCCCCCTTCTTCTCCAACCCTCTCCTTCCTCTCTCCCCCTCTTCACCCTGTCCCTTGTTTTCGTTTTCCCACTCCCATTCTTTCTCAGGCCTTTTCACTGTTCCATACTTCTCTTGAGGATATGCTACATGCCTTGTTCCTCTGCAGAGAGTGAAAAGGATGCATTCACTACAGAAAATTAAAAATAAGAAATACACAGTGATAATGCTGACTAAAATTGATAACATTTTAAAAACATTTTTTCCCTGAAGGCTGCAATTCTCCTTCTCAGTGAGAACAGTAAAACACTTCTTTGTGCCAAGGTGAACTTTGCTAATGCCCAGTGTGTCTGGATGTACAGGAATGCACCATAGGCTCTCTTACAGGCCTCATTCTCTAGACAAATACAATCTTATTTCATAGATTTATTTACATGGTGTTTATATATCAATTTCTCCTCTCCTCTTTATATCTGTCTCTGTTTTTTCTCTCTCTATGTGTACATATACTTTCTCACACTCTTGTCTTCGTGATACACTTACTTGAATGTATAAATAGAACATTGCAAACCCAAACATATTCAGATCTATGATCCTAAGCCTCCACTTCCAAATACTCTGCCTGTGTCCTTCCACAAGCTAATACATAGCTTCTTCATTCTTATTTCTTAGGCCACAAACATTAGTACTTATCTTTAATTCCTTTCATTCTCACTCTGTCCTCATCAAACTGCCGACAAGTAGACAAACTGTCTACTTTTCCTTTATAAGACTCATGAGTTTTTTCCTGCACTGCCTCTGGATGTCATCGTTTTCACTTTATCATCAGTGGTCTCATTTTTAATTTATTTTGAGAATTTCATACATGAGTACTGTATGTACATCATTCCTTTCTCCCTCTTCTGCCTCCAATCTCTCCTATGTTTTCCACAGCACGCGCGCGCGCGCACACACACACACACACACACACACACACACACACTCTATGTTAATTTAGTGTTGTTCATATATGTTTAAGACTGATTTCTTGGAATTAGATGACATATCTAGGGGATTGTCTCTGGAGAAGACTAATTCTCCCCCTTTCAGCAACCACTAATAGCACATAGCTCTTCATCAAGGGGTGGAGCTTGTGAGATTTCTCCACCCACACTGGAATGTCAACTGGTGTCATTTTCTGGATCTTGTTTAGGCAACCATTTTGTTGAGATTTCCCGGTGAAGTTTCCCTACCATGTGTAGCAGATACTATCTCATAGCAGGCATCCTCTCCTGGTCCTCTGGCTCTTAGAATCCTTCCACCTCCTCTCCTGTGATGTTCCCTGAGTCTTAGGTGTAGTTGCATAGTAGATCTATCCGCTGGGGCTGGGTACCCCACAGTTGTTTGCTACACTTTTATTTCCCATGGCTTCTACAATGGTCTTTGTCACCTGAAAAGAGAAGCTTCTTTGATGAGAGCTGAGAGCTACACTTTCTTGCAATATTGTGTTTCCTACTTAAACTTCTGGAAGAGTTCTTCTCCTTCGGTCAATGGTGAGCCATGTTTTCTAGAGTTCTGTGCTTCCCTCTTTTTCTGTGGTCTCTCTTTTAGCACCATCTTTATCCTCCAGTTTCAATGACTTGTTAGCATGTTTTCCTCAGAGGGTTAACCCTGTGCTGTCATCTTGTACATTGTATTCATTCTTCCTAAGTTTGGTCATTTATTCACAGGCATTAGTTATTAGTGTTTCCAAATACCTTTAACTCCGACTTCTCTTCCAAGATTTATTTCTGTCTACTTAAACTTTTATTAAACATCTCTATTCATGCTTATGCATGCACCCAACAACCTCATCATCTCTTTTACTCCAGTCTTGAATATCTTTGCATCTCTGCTCCCTCTAGCAGACTCAGCCTTCATCCTTTCTCCATAATCTCTTCTGAAAACTGTTAGATTGAAAATACAGTAGATACTGTAGAGTTATTTATTTATTCCAAAACTTTTGCCTGTCTCTTTCACTTCCAAATAGCACCCCAAAGATGAAAATATGATTCTAACAACCTTGCTTAAAAAAAATCTCATTTTCCCAAGATCCATGAACCCCTTGCCAACACACACTCTCAGACAACAGGAAAATAAATTGGCTGTTTTTCAGAAACAATTTCTTTTCCTGCTGCTAACATAGTCCAAAGAATGCAGCATGCCAAGTCTCATCAATCTGCTTGCTCACTAATGAATGAATGATGGAGTGATTTATTAAATAAATATTTCATGGATATTCCCAAGTGTTGTCTCAAAAATTCATAGCCTGTCCCAATATTACAGTTTTCACTCTTGGCTCCAGTGAGGTCTTCTGATCTTCATAAGCTATGCTACCTTTTCCTCTCCAGATTTATCTTTCTGCTAGGCAAATGCTGTATGTGTAATACTCATCACATAACTATAAACAGTCAACCTTTTCTAATATGGTGATATGCAAAAAGTCCTAAATCATGAAAAATTTATGATCTTTTCTGAATGTTATGTGAATGGCAAATTAATTTTAACAATTTTAATGTTGGAAAAGAGAAATTGATTTAGTTATCTGATGATTTTCTTTCATGGCTGTATGTAAGTCATAAGATAGAAAAACAATTAGTACCAATGAAGTCTATGTCCATGTTCATGTGTTTAAGCTCTAGGTATTTAGAAAACACTATACATAGGTTTTATTTGCCTTTCTTGATTACCATGAAGTGGTATAAAGCAGTCCCTTGAAATGGTTATGTATGATATTTAGAGAGGAAATATTTTCATCACCAACTTAAAGATGAGAAAATTGTTTTTCCCACTAATTAAAAAACTACTTTCATTATAAAATACAAAATTTGGTGAAAGTCTCAAAAAAGCAAAAACACTTTCAAACTGTGTAGTTTATGATATCAGTTAATAATTGCTATTTCCAAAATGGTCCAAGAAGTAGTAATAGGCAGGTGTGGTGAGTGTGACTTGACATTAATCCTAGCACTTGGGTGGCAGAGACAAGTAGACCTCTGTGAGTTCAAGGTCAGCCTGCTGTACGCAGTAAGTTCTAGGCTAGGCAGGTCTACAAAGTGAAACCCTTTCTCAAATTTACAAATGACCAGAAAAGTAATAGGAACATTTAAAATAACGGCCTATAGCACTAACATACATAAACAAATAAAATAACAGGTAGTTGTAATCCAAAAAGCCTTAGTGCCAAATTTATGAAGATTGTAAACTTATTTATTTACTTGCTTATTTAGTATCTTGTGTTCTGCAGATCAAAGCTAAGCTACAGGAGGACCGTGGTGAGCACAACCACTACATCTCCAATACTTCACTCAGTCCTCCTCAACTTTACTCCCCATTACCACCTTTTAACTTCAGTGCATTTTAGAAAAATTTAGTGATTAATTTTGTCTGCCAGTTTCACATATGTAATGTATTCCAACTACTCTCTCCTCCAACACTCTCTAATCCCTTTCCTGTCCCTCCCAACCCCCTCCTCCAATCCAGTCTCTTTCCAAGGTTCATTAATTTTGGTTTGGTTTTGTGACCAATGGAGTTTAACCAGGGCCAGCTGTATAACCACTGCATTGGAAGTGTTTATTGTAACCTGGCTGGCTCACCAGTGAGCACACAGGTGAAGGAAATGAATGAAGAAAATTCTGTCAATAAATTCAACAGTAGCAAATAGTTCAGCAGTGACGGATAGGCTCCCCAAGTCTCTCCTCTACCCATGTTTGATTGTTGATGGCCTACCCTTATGAAGATCCAGTGTAGGCATCCAGAGTGTCTCAGAGTCCATGATTGCAAGAGAGGTACCATGCCAAGATAATGTCTTGCAACCCTTCTCCCTGTCTTCTGGCTTTTACATTCTTTCCTTCCCCTCTTCCACAATGTCCCATGAATCTTCCAGAGGATGGTAGAAATTATAAATGTCTTGTTTAGGGCTGAGCATTTATCTACCACCTATTCCCAGAGCCTTGCATACTCATGAGTTTCTAACATTCTCCATCATTCACTGGAAGGAGAGAGTTTTCTGACTGAGTCTTAGTGTTTGACTTTTGGTATAAACAAACATTTAGATGTCTGCTTGACACTATTTCAATGTAGCTAAACAATAACATTCTGTTCACAGCTGGGCCATGTGATCTTCCCTGCCATAGGTTTTTGACCCAATTTATAGTACCAGACAGGTTTCTTGAATGTCAATGAGGGTTACTAATTTGGTCAGTGTCAAATATCAAGAGAACAGTGGGGCTGGTGTTTATATCCAAGTGTATTTTGTTCTTAAATTCACAGGATTTTCTCTCAGCATAAACATATCCATAGGAATAGTCAATATTTTCTTAATGAAATACTTGTTTGATCAACATAGGCTTCTTGAAGCCAGATTGTTTTAGCAGACATAGACAGTTTTATGTCATTGACATCTGACCTTTGCTTGCTCAGATGTTTAAAGCAAAGAGAATTAATCTGAGCAAGATAAAAAGTGACCATCACTTCAACAACAGGGCTACATTCCTCTGACTCTCCAAAGCAAGGGTGCATGATATTTTCATGGGTGGTTGTTCCAAAGAAGAATGCTCAAATACCTTATTGAATATGACTGAAATAAAATCTTGGAAACAAGAAATTGCAGAAGACAGAAAGCACAATTAAAAAGTTGTGTAACAAGGGTCTGAAGAAGTTGCTCAGTGGTTAAGTGTACACTGCTCTTGCATAAACCCAAGTTCTATTCCCAGCCCTGGCACTGAGTGGTTCACAACTCCCTGTTACTCCAGCTCCAGGGGGCTCTGGCTTCAGCGGTGCCTGCACCATCCCCAACCCCCTCAATTAATAAAAAAAAAAAATCTGCATTTGTATTCATTTATGAGCAGTGCTGGCTCAGAGAGAAGCAACTTTCATTACAGAAACCTTTGGGATGAAAATGCAGGAGACACTATCCAAACTTCCAAGTGTAAATAAATGTCTGAGCTAAAGAAATGGCACTTCCCTCAAAGTGTCACTTTTATAAGGAGCCTTCTAAGACGTTTTGAGAAATAGTGATATTTTATACCAAAAAATAAGAGCACAACCAGATGACTCTTTGTTTTCTATTTGATTAAAAGTCGTTTCAGAGGGCTTTTGATCTAGTACATAGGTATTAAGAAAACTCAGTGACTGTAGGCCAGTAAATCAAGGCTTTTATGTATTAAAACTTAACTATGGAAAAAAAAAGTATGGATGAACTTTGAGGCTATTAAGCTAAGTGAAATAGGCCAATGGCAAAAAGATAAATATTGTCTGGGTCTACTTCTATGAGATATTGAGATATCAAAAGTAGGAAGATTTGTCGGAGCATTCAGAGAGCTGATGATAGTGATGGAGTGGGAGGAAGGGGAGCAAAATGCCACTAACCACAAAGCATAAAGTCCCAGGGAAGCAGTCTGAGTTTGTTCTAGAGACATAGTATTTTACAGTGTGTCTAGACTCACCTACGCTGTGTTATACATATGAAAATATAAGAGGGTAGGTCTACTGTGGAGCACTCTTACAATAATCAAGCTAGCTAGACGTTAGAGGATAAGAGTTGAACCAACAGTCCATTTCTGGACATGAACAAAGACCCTTATGGGGTAGATCAAGTTTCAGTTTTTGGACCCACGGTATTTCCTCTATCGATGAGCAACCATCAAAGGCAGCAAAAGCTGCTGTGAAGTGGAAAGTATACCTTGTACAATGGAGACACTGCAGTGAATTCCATAGAGACTTAAAATCAAAGTAACCGGGCAACCGCGTGAGAGATGGGAGTAAAACATACCGCTTAAACTGTGATCATGGGCATTTGATCTTCTAATTTCTAAGCAATCAAGAGTGAAACAGAATCTCACATGGAGCATTAGGAACTAGTAGACTTAAGAAAAAAAACTATTTCGGTTAAAACACTTTAAAATATAAGACATTAAGAAGATATCTGAGTAAATTATTAAAACCGATTAATATCAAGAACTTAGTAAGTTTCTCTGAAGCTCATTACACTGAGGTTAGAAATGACTCAGGAAGTAACAAGTAGTGATTATGTATTCCTGGTCAAGGAAGCCCCACGAGACACTTCAGTCAGGATGTAATGTATGACAGAAGAATAAAAGCTTTAAAAAAATAAAAACAGAAAATGCAGAGTAAAGAAACTTTACTTTTCCAGGGAAAACAGCAACAACAAAACAAATTCAAGTCCATTCAGGTAATTGACACAGCATTATCCAGCACACTTCAGTCTGTTACTGCCTGGAAGAAATCATTCAGGAGAAAGCCCAGTAGGTCACCAAAGATGGTGTTGCTTAGTTACTCAAAACCATTTGGTGGCATCCTGGGTTGCTCAGCATTTTAGAAGAGCACTCTGTGTGTGCATAAGGAACAAATAGGGAAGGACACTTGAAACCATTTTTCACTGTAAAGTTTCTTCATCTGAGCACTTTTGCAATGCGCTAGCATGCTCCGAGGTCTGTTTCAAAATGTAAATGACCATGATAATAATAAATGTAGAATTTCATGTATCTCCTAAATACTAATCTTGTTATGATGAATTTGCTTTGAAGAAGCTTGTGCTGTCTTTTGGAAGGAAAAAAAATGAGTTCTTAAGCTTCCTGGCTGAGGACTCCTAGGGGCTGCCTGGGGCACACTGTCCAGGGGGGAAGGACAGAGCTTTGGAATCAGACTGACTCCTCCAAAACCCTCCCTCTGCTGTTCTGTGCCTTTGGAAAAAGTGACTTCAACTGTCTGAGCTTTGATGTCTCATCTCTTTCCTAAAGCAGCAATGCTTCTGTGACAGATTATGGGGAGGATCGGGTAAGGAAATCCGTGTAACTTGCCTGGCTTCCAGTAAATGCTAACTTATCTTTTGGAAACTAGAGCTCTGCACATGTTGTCTCTTGTACTCACAGTCTTGAACAAACCCATGCACACTGAGTCTCGTGGTTCTAATAGAGGTCAGAGAGCCACCAAAAGTAAAGTAGGAGAAAAGGGAGTCACTAGAGGGGTTGTGGAGTGAAGGGTGTTTGAAACTTGTGCTATTTTAGGATTGCTTTACTTCCACAATTAAAAGTGAACTTTTCTTCCTGGGGACAGCGGCAGGGGTTTTGAAGTGTCACTGAAGACTCCTGAACAGAATTTCTTTCCCTGTTAAAGCAGTTGGTTTAGTATTTACTTATTTTCTGGCATATATCTTCTTTTAGATGCCAAGCCTTTTGCTAAAAATAGTGATGTATGTTTCTGTTTAGTGTGTTAGCAAACTAGTGTGGGGGTGAGAGGTTGAAGCTTTGTAGGCAACTAGAGTAGGTATCTGCAGTGATACGTTCCACAGGCCTCTGGTGTATGCTAAAAATGGAACTAGTGTGAAATCGTAAATACGTAATTACATACATGCACATGTGTTTTGTTCTCTGTGTATATAAAATATACTGTTTTTACTCTATTTGTGTAACTAAGATACAGTATATAATTTATAAACGAAGCAGAGCAAGAGATTAAAAACCATGATTTACTGTAGATTCAGTTGTCACAACATTCAATCCTTCATTCCCTTTTTAAGTCATGAACTTTCACTTTTTTGCTTAAATAAGTAGATTTTGAATTAATAAGTCTTATCATTGACAGTTTAATGCATGTATAGAATGTAAGTACACCCTCTCTTTTTTTCTTCCCATTCCATCAATCCCTCCATCCTCCTTATTTCCCCTTTCCCACTTTCATGCCTTTCTGTTTTGTTCTGTTATCCACTGAGTTACTCAGGGACATCTATGTGACCATGAGCTTTAGAAGAACAACACATGTCTTATTTGGTGCTGAGCATCCAGCCATTACTTGTTCTCAGCATATCCAGGAGTCAGGCATCTTCCACATTCCATGCTGTTTGCTGAAAAGAGGTGACTGTGATAGAGACTGGGACTTGTCTTATTTTATTTTGTTTTGTCTTGTTTGGCTGTTCTCTCTTAGAGACCTACTCTTTTCTGAAGGGAAACAGAGAGGAAGTGGGTCTCCAGGAGAGGGGAGGTGGCAGGTGCCAGGAGGAGTGGAGGGAGACAAAACTGTGGTCTGGGTGTATTTTTTGAGAGAAGAATCTAACTTCAATAGAAAAAAAAAAGAGAGAGAAAAAATAAAATTCTAGAACTTTCCTTGACCATAGATATGAAATTTGTATTGATCAGTTTTGTTTTGCTATTCTAATAAGCAGGGGGAAAGGATCTTTCAGAAAGTGATGATTCAGTGCCTGAAAGTTATCAATTTACTCGCCAGAACAAGTATTCTTTATTGAAGGGAAAGAATAGAAAGGTAAAAGAGAATTCTAAGATGGATGGAGTTATGGGAGGAAACGTATGTGCAAAGTGAGGAGCAAGAACTTGTAGGAACTTTCATTCCCAGCAGTCAGTGGGTAGGGCCCTCCCAGTGAGGCTAAGGGTGGTGCTCTCCCAGTGAGGCTAAGGGAGGAGCAGAACAGAAGGAACCAGGCAGAAGTGAACACTTGGAGTAATTGCAGAATTGAAAGAAAAGCTATCTTGAGGATATTAAAAGCATCAGTTAGTTGAACATGGTGCTAAGAAAACTGTCTCTGAAATGAAACCGTGAGGATTCCAATCACAGCTCCATCACTTGCCAACTGTGACAAAATGTGAATAAACAGCCTGCATCAGTCTATGGCACCAAGCAAAGCCTTCATGAAGTCTTGTTGTCGAAGATGTTGATTTCCATGATCGATACTCTATTCCCCAGAAAATGCTTCTGATTGTTCCCACATTGTGTTAATAAAAATAGAATAATCGGATCCCATTTTCAAATATGTGATCATGACCAAATTGACAGGATAGAACCGGATTTTAGATAAGCTAAGTCAATGGTATTATTTTTAAACAGCATTAAAAAGGTCATATGCTAAAAAGCACACAAATTAGTAATCTAATTAAATCACTCACAGAGTGACAGATCCAGTTAACAGCAGTCAGTTTGTTATTACAGAGCAATTATTAAAGTGAAATATTGCAAGATGTTATGTATCATTACTAGATTCTAAACATTTCATTTTACACAAGCAGAAAAGTACAGATTAATCAGTTTGTTGATAAGTTAAAAGCTCCTTTATTAAAATATTTATATCCCTTGTATAAAGGAGAACACCACCACTGAGACTTTAAAGCTGACTCTGGAGCACACTGAATTACATTCCTTTTGAATGTCTTTGTAGAAGTGCTCACATTGAAGCAGTTTCCATGTTACAGGATTTAACTTGTGAGATTAATATTTTTCATTTTGATATTCCATATGTTTCAAGTAAAATGATTATAGCACAGCACAAATTATTTGCTTACATTTTATAATGAATGAGCATAAATGTTTTATGAAATATTGGAATTTTCAAAGGACCAGTGAACATTGTTTCTCGTTGTTTTCCACTTAGTTTCTGGCCTCCAATAAGCCTAGGAAAATCTTTATGGGTTTCTAAATATTGTACTCCTATAACTGGATCATTTAAATATTTTCAGCTTCTTGACTAGACAGATTGGGTTCTTATATGAGGCTCTATGAATTTTTAATTTCATTACCTAGGAAAAGTTACTAATTTGTTTAATTCCCCATATACTTATTTATAAAGTCAGGATTAGTAACTTATCCCATGATTTTATTGTGAGAATTACATGCTTGCTTCTATACATATAGCATACATACTACTTGGCAGGCATATATACAGTAACTGTCATTGTTTAAATTTTATTAATCTTTAAGAAGTATCAGTCATTTTGTGAAATTCATTTGGGTACCACTGATGACTACTTTGAACAAATTTATATGCTACAGTGAAGTATGTGGGTGTGGGGGTCAAGGAATTGTTCATATATTACATTTAGTTTTTACCAGAAAAAGCATAGTTTCATTTATATCTATATATACAGATATAACAAGGATGTTTTCTGGGATAGAAATGATTTGGACAATGGGAAATGATTATAACTTCTCATACTGAGCCTATTCTGGTTTGGTCAGTTTGCTATATCATCCTCTGTCCTTGCATGAGATATGTGGGGATGGAGAGTTGCTTTTAAGGAACTCATAGCATGCTGGGGAAATAGGTATAGATCATAACCATTCTCTGTAACCAGTGCTGAAACACAAGTGTAACGTTTAGAAAGAACTTGCTTTGACTTTGAGCGAAGGATAGGAGGCTAAAGGTAGGAGAACAAAATGGGCATTTAAATTCAAAGCGACAAAGCTGACCAGGGCTTAAAGCCTTTCCGTCAAGAGGAAGAAGGTCAGCTTCCTGAATCACAGGTTCGGTGTTCCTCAAGACTGTGACACATTTGGAAGTCACTCCAGGATTTATGAGCAAGGACAAAGGATAAATTCTTCCTTTCAAGATTAATTTAAGACATACTCATAAGAAAACTATTTTCTGTGCCTGTTTGGGGAAGTTCTATGAATTTATTATGATTGTGCTATTTTAAAACAGGTTACTACCAAAGGACAAAGGTTTTGAAACAGCACAAAAAAGCAATTATTAAATATAATATTATTGCTGGGTGTGCATTTCCATTTTCAAGGTTAATTATTTTTTTAATTAAAGCCTTTAGAATCAACCAGAGATGCTATTACATGGAAATATTAGACAAACATGGTTCCCTTTGGCAGATTATGAGTTAAATAAAAGCTTTTTTTTTAATAGCTTAACATCATCTAGTCTTTTCTAACTTTGTGGACTATAACTCTTTGCCCTTTATTTGTATCAAGAATTTTCCCATAGGATTGTTGTCTTAGTTAGGGTTTCTATTGTTATGAAGAGACACCATGATCATGGCAACTCTTATAAAGGGAAAAACGTTTAATGGAATGGCTTATAGTTGAGAAGTTTAGTCCATTATCATCATGGTGGGACATTGCAGCATGCAGGCAGACTTGGTGCTGGAGTAGGAGCTGAGAGTTCTACATCTTGATAGGTAGGCACCAGGAATTGAATTGAGCATTTATGAGACCTCAAAACCCACTTCCACAGTAATATATTTCCTCCAACAAGGCCACAACTGCTCCAATAAGTCCATACCTCCTAATAGTGCCACTCCCTTTGGGGGCCATTTTCTTTCAAACCACCACAATTGTCAACTCTTTACGTAGTGACATCTTTGCTTTAAATGGGATGAACTACGACATAAAAAAGAAAACAATTTCCCTGAGATCTCATGCCTAGAAAATGGTAGAACTGTGTGTTTTTACTCATGATTTAATATCATTAAATGATATCACTTAAAATGTTAGTAAAGCATCAGATTGGAAATAAAGAAGTTTACAGTTTTGGGGATGTTGTAGAGGAGAACACTGTTCTTTAGAAGGAGAATACAAGACACAGAACAGAGGCACAGGACAAGAAACATTGTAAAAGAGAACAGAAGACAGTGATTCAGAATGGAAAAAAAGAATAAAATATCAAAGCCAATTTTTAAAGTCTAGTCTTTTTTTTTCTTTAAATTTTTTTTATTTAAAAATTCTTTTCATGGCCGGGCGGTGGTGGCGCACGCCTTTAATCCCAGCACTCGGGAGGCAGAGCCAGGCGGATCTCTGTGAGTTCGAGGCCAGCCTGGGCTACCAAGTGAGTCCCAGGAAAGGCGCAAAGCTACACAGAGAAACCCTGTCTCGAAAAACCAAAAAAAAAAAAAAAAAAAAAAAAAATTCTTTTCATGTATTTTCATTATATTATACTCCTTCCCCCATCTCCTATCAGATCTTCCCCACCTCTCCACTCACCCAACTTCATGCCCTTTCTCACTTTAAAAAAAAAAAACAAATAAAAACAGAAAACAAAAATCAAATCAAACAAATAAAACCAATTAAAAAATGCCACCCTCCCCCACCAAAACTGAATGAAAAAATATGAAGTTCATTTTGTGTTGACCAACTCTTCCTGAGCATGGGGTCTGCCCTGGAGTGTGGTTGATGTGGTCAGAGAAACTCTATCAGAGAAAAGGAATTTTCCCTTTCCCAGGATCAATGTATCAAGCATCAATGTCAAGTAGCTTCTTGCTTTAGGGTGGGAATTGTGTCCCCTTCGCCTTCTCCTCCCCTAGCTGTGTCTGGTTCGAATCAGTACATGTGTTGTATGTGCTATCATAGTCTCTAAGAGTTCATATAAATACTGGGCCTGTTGTATCTTCTCTCTTGAAATCATCTACCACCGCTGGCTCTTAAAATCCTTCTTTCTTTTCTTCCGCATAGCTCCCTGAGCCTTAAGGTGTGGGGGTGGATATGTTGATGAAGGCATCTCAGTGGGCACGACCAAGCCTCCTACTCTTTGCATGTTATCCACTTTGAAGTCTCTTCATTAATTACCAGACAATGAAGGGAGAAGCTTCTATGATGAGGGTTGAGTGACACTCTGATCTATAGGTATACCAGTATGTCATTAGGAGTCACTTCATAGCTACGTTCCTTTGTAGGTTTTCCCCAAAGGCCAATGACCTATCTAGTCTCAGCTTCTTGTCCAGTTTAGAAGTGTCGGTTATGGGTTCCATCTCACGGAGTGGGCCTTAAATCCATTTTTAAACAGGGCTCTGATTATTCCCATTACATTTGTGCCACTATCACAAGAGTGTATCTTGTAAGTAGCTCACTGTTGTAAGCCACAGGGCTTGTAGCTGAATGATATGTATTATTACTTTTCTCCTTTGGCAGCATGCAACAATTTCTCTGTTCAAGACAAGAGAATGGAAAAATGCAGTTACATGAACATAGCTATTCATGCTTGAAGTTAAGGTTAGCAAGCCAGTAGGTTGGTGCTCTTTCTGCCCTGGCACCCAATAAAGATATGAATTTACTAATGATGGATTCATTCTTTAGATTTCTATTAAAGTGCAGGGGCCTTTCTTTGGTCTCTCCCATCAGTTGTCATACGCTAGGTTTTCCCTTTTGGATACTTAATAAGTAAAAGAATTCTCATAATGCATATAAAGTGTCATTATCATTATGTATAGGTAGCTTCAGTCAATCACAGGGTAAAAATCCAAATGAGTTGTTTCTACTTTCATGATGTTCTGTTCTGTTGCTCTTGCTGTGGTTTGCTGATCACCAGGATTTAAATATCAACTTGTCCTTCTCTGGTCTAATTTCTCCAACCACTGCTTACTAGAATGTAAAGTGTGCTAATCTCGTAAGCACCTCCTGGTATTCATGTCCTATGGCAGTCATACTTGTGGTTCTTGTAATAGCAGTTATGTCCTAGATATGACATGCTTACCCATTATACTGATGTCTTTTACAGACACTGCCTCTTTGGGAGCCAGGACCGGTGAGGATGAACTTACAGAGCAGCAGTTGAGGGCAACCTCAGGTAATTATATCTATTCCTCTCATAAATTAGCCTTGTCCTAAATAAGCTGCACATGTCATTCCCATAATTTATGGAAACAACGTGACACAGAACTGCTTTAATCAGTTCTTTATACAGATAAATTAAAAACATGATTAAGCGTATTCAATATTTAGAAACATTTAAGTGGATTTAATTTGTGGAACAGTTTCAGGTTCTCAGCAAAACTGAAAGGTGTAGATTTTGTTAGCCATTGTTATATCATTTGTATATCATTGTTATATCATTTGTATACCATTGTTACCATCCCACAGTATGGGTAAGGCATAAGGGGCCCCTTCTGTGCAATAATATTTCCATGCAAATAGGAATGAAAAAACATTCAGAATCAGATAACTGTGGTAAAGGATATGAAGTAGGTGATCTGTAGAACAGAGCGTTTACCATAGAGTCTTCTCATAAATGGCATGAGTACCGCCTCAGATATTGTAAGAATAAAACTTCTGAGTTGATTGTTTGGTTTGAATACCAGTTGGAGTGTCATCCCTGTAGAAGGCTTCGTCTCCTTCTCTCAGCCGTCCTTAGTTGTCAGTAGTTCTTTGTTTAGTCTTGGGATGTGGATATTCCCCTTTCCTGTTAGCATAGCTATTGTTGCTGTGCTTGTTCCAGTCTTGTTTAGGCAGCCATATTGCTGAGGCATCATGAGTAGCTTTCCTGTCGTTTCTGAATACACATCCTCACAGCAGATTTCCTGCTCCTCTGTCTCTTACAGTCTATCCATGCCCTTTTCTTTGATGTTTCCTGAGCCTTAGGCACAGGAGTTATGTTGCAGATGTATCTATTAGGGATAAGCATGCCAGGGTCAGTTTTTTCTGCATTTTGACCAGTTGGAGTTTTCTATAATGCTCTCCAAGTAATCATATGCATACAAGCAATACCAAATGGACTCATCAGGTTCCATTTATATATTTATGCATATTATATGTGACAATGAAAGTGAAAACAAAAGACCATGATTTGAGAGGGAACAAGGCAGAAGATGGTTGGAGGGAGGAAAGGGGAGAGTAATTTGATGCAATTATATTTTAACTAAAATATTTACCTAGTAAGTTCCATATCAGGTAAATAAATTGACTATGTTCAGTTAAAAAAAAAAGAATGCAAATTCTTGAACCTCACTCCAGACCTACAAATCAAAAGCACTATGTATGAAATCGGGCAGATGATAGTGGTTGTTGGCAGTCTCAAGACCTTATCATTTGAGCAAAAGGTGAGGAACTTCTTTAGAAGCAGTGGTGAGCATTCAGTGAGGAAGTGACTGATGAGATATGTCTTGAATAATGAAAATTGGAAGCTATGAAAAAAACCTGGGAGAATACTTCCCCACGAAGATGGGGGAAAGGTTGGCTTCATTACAAGAGGCTAAATAAAGCTAATATGGGGGAAAGTTAAGAGTGAGGGAGACAGAAGTGTAAGATACACCTCAAAGTAGGCATAATCTAACCCGTTGAGTCATAGTAAGGATGTGTTAGCATAAGCAAAATAGTAGAATGCAAAAGTTCAAGCAATAAAAGAGATGGACTTTATTTAGAGTGTAGTAATCACTAAATATGAGAAGAAACAGGGTTTGCTGATGATAGGGTGAGGATCTGTGCATGAGAGAAAAAAAATCAGATATTATTTGTGGTTGATATTCACACCGCAAATTGAATTGGTGAAGACGGGACAAAATGGAATAAGGTTTGCTAAGCATGATGAGTCCTGACCTGGAACATTAAGTTTGATGTATATTTTAGACATCTCTGTAGAAGGGGATAATTCAATGCCATGTGTTTTAATGAATTTAACTAAAGAGATGACACAGATAGAGAAGGTGGCTGGAGGTATTCCAGTATTTAGATGTTGTACAATTGTGGAGGTTCCAACGCAGGGGATAGGTGGAACTTTCAGAGAGGTACACCACAGCCCCCAACAGTAAAGTCCACGAGAACCATATTTTCAAGATAGGGGAAATTCACATCTACTGACCAAGAAGTGGGCTGTGTTTTCACTGGTCACTGTGAGAAAAGTGTTTGGTGTGAATACAAGTCAAGCTTCTATTTTTGGTACATTTTTTTTTTTTAAAGAAAGATAAGTAATAGATGTGACTCAGCAGAAAGAAAATTTAAAAGAAAATAAACAGAAATTGAGAACACTTACTGAAGCAAATGTCCATTTTAAATTTTATTGAGGGGAAATAGGAGAACTGGGGAATGTGTAAACTTCTTTTACTTCCCTAGATTTCCTAAGTTAATTCAGTTTCTAGTCAGCATGTCTTATTGTCTGCCATATTCCAGATACTACTCCAAGTGCTTTAAGCATATGTTTACTTAAATATTTATGCATATATAAATATATATTATATATTTAATTCTCTACTCTCATAAAATATTTACCTGTTAGTGTAAATAGATATTATACAACCAATTTCAACATATAATGTTATTTAACATCAACACACTGAAAGAAAATCACGAATCCACTCAGAAACATCAATTTTCATTCAAATCTCAAGAAACATTTGTTGGAGAAGGAAACAATGAATAATACTAGTGATAATAGAACACTCATCTTTAAATACATAGTTTGTGTACGAATCACTTTTAATTGACTTTACACATCAGCACATAAGAAACAGATGAAGTGGTTATTTTTAATTGATTTTCCCACATGTTGAAAGCGTTATTTTCTAAGCTAGACACATGGGAAAAGGGGGAGTTATCCAGTCCAAAAAAATTGTATTGGATCAGATAACGATACACAAGAGGACATAAAGGGGAGGAATGGCCATTACAAACAACACTTACAGGATGTAACCTGGATCAGCAACATTACCTTAACAGAACGTTATTACAGACACCATAGTCAGGCATTCATCACTCAAAGCTAAACCTACTTAAATTAGGAGTTTTACAGTTGGGCTCAACAATGTGTGTTTCAAACATCTTCCCGGTTCTTCTGATACCTGGAACTCTGAGAAGACAGTTTCCAAGCTGTTCATTAAAGATAATTTAAAGAAAGATGAGTCTGTGACATAGATTGGGACAAGGTGTTGGGAAGGTGTCCTTGCTATGCACAAAAGAGTGAGATTTTTCTCTGTAGGTAATGAAGGCCACAGGAGGTGGATGCTGAGAAGGACAGTTAGAAGCAGGCACATCAGACAGAGAATAGAGTTGAGAGAGAAGAGACTGGACAAGGAGGCCATAGAGGAGTCAAAGAGGGAATTCTCACACAATGATGTGTGTCATCAAATGGAGATGCTCACCACATGAAACTGAAGATATTTGAGTTACTATCTGTCCTCTGCTTCTTCACACGTTTTAAGAAGTATGTAACGTGTCTCACTCTTATGGTTCATCTTGTAAAAGTAAGTGGAGCGTGATCATTAGGCTAGGAAGGGTAGAAGGAAAGGTTAGCTAACAGATTGTTAAAATCAATTAGACAGGAGAAGTAAGTTCTAATGTTCTACAGCACAGCAATGGGGCCATCACTTGTGACATTTTGTTTTATTTTATGGAGAACTAGGACAGGAGTTCCCAGCACACACAGAACTGTAAATACTTACAGAGACAGAAACTCTAATTAAGCTGATTTTATCACTGTACATTATACATGCATAAACTATCCTGTTATTCATATATCAAAACACCACACCATATCCTATGGATATGTATAAGTATCACATGCCAATTAAAAATGAAGTGTGCAAGTCTGGCTCAGTAGCTAAAAGTACTCACTGCTGTTGCAGAACACCCAGGTTAAGTTCCCAAACCCTCACAGCCACTCACAACCATCTGCAGCTCCAGTTCCAAGGGATCAAATGCCCTGTTCTGACCTCTACAGGCTTCTGCACTCATGTAGTGCACATGCATAAATTCAGGCACAGCACACACACACACACACACACACACACACACACACACACACACACCCCTACGTACAAAGAGAAATAAATGACTTGTATGATTAAATACTAAAAACAGGGTATGCTCATGCCAATTGCTATGTGCCCTGACTCATATATATGCTTAGAAAATGTATATTATAAATTGTAGGTTAAATTGATAGTGGTTTTCCATTTTTTTATAATTAAATGAAAATATTCTAAGCTAATCACTCAAAACCTTTTAAATCCATTTGATGTGTAGGTGTGAAGGAGCCTGTGATCACCATTTCAGGCATGTTTAAAATGCTTGGCAAAATTAATTATACAATGCCTCTGCAATACTTCTATAATAGTAGAATACAGCATTTCCTTCTCCTTCTAGTCGCTGGAAACATTTAAAAATGAAAATACCACTTCTTTTTCCTGAAAATTGGGAAGTTCTAGAGGAAACCAACTCATATTTTAAGCTAAAGCACACACACACACACACACACACACACACACACACACACACACGTACATATATATACTATAATGTTTAAATGTAAATAAATATTTTATTTCCCATATTCTTTGTTGCTAAAGGAGATTGAAAGTACATAATGGAAAGCTGTAATTATTGCTATTGTATGTAATGCAGTAGGGTCTTAATAAAAATAACTGCTTTAGCATGTTTGTTTTAGAATTTCATATAAAGTATTTGTTCTTATTAGTTCTATGGTGCTCTCTTAATGCATTACCATGTTGTCTATAATTTTCCTAGAAGACACTTTATACTGTATTACATTTTCCAACTGAGGAAATTTGGTATTTAAGCTCGAATGCAGCCACTCCTGCTCATCCAAAATCCTAGACAGGTTTGTTAGAGAAAGTGGTTTCTTCACATTACTTTTGACTCTAAAGCCTATTTATATAATGAATGTCAAATTTATTTCTAAAACTCTCTTTGAGAATGAAAGTGACCTTTTATTCTGGCTTATATAGAATTTTATGGTGTGGAGAAATTACCTTGTGATTATTTTTTGCATGATTAAAAATTTGCAAAGTTCTTATGGCTCCAAAGAGCCTACCTGTAATAAACAGCTTTTGCCTTCTAAACCACAAAACGGGTCTGAATTGCTTGAGCATTAGAGCTAATTGCCTGCCTACTTCAAAGGAAGAGCTGAAAAGAGAGAGGGGGAGAAAAAAACCCTCCCAGAAGCAGGGGCATGGCAGGCGAATCCACCACTCAGGGCTCTGAGCTGTGGCTTGGAGAAACCAGGCAAAGTTATGGCCTCAGAACTGCTGTTTGCCATTAAGTTGATGGGGAGCGTCTATCCCACAATCTTTCCCTGCTGCGGACACAGAGTCTTTGTTCACATTCAGATTTCTCAAACTGCTGCCGGGGTCAGGCTGAGGTCAGACACCGCAGTGATGTATAGAAGAACATGTCTGGGAATTTCTCTCACACTTGAAACACATACCAGAAAATGAAGAAGAAGAACTTACAAAAATCTGTCTGATGAGACCCAGATTATACTGTAGGCTGCCTTTTAGTGCCTTCATAATTTTTTTTCTTTTCCTGACACACAATGTTTTATTAATGGGAATTGTGATAGCCCTTACAATTCTGTGTCCCCTGGAGATAAGGCCACTCGGTAGGTAGCACTCTGACACTTCATTTTCTAGCCCTGGGGGGAAGGTCCAGTAAATCTACTCAAAGAAGTCTTGCATCCTTCCTCAGGATGAGTTGAAAATTGTCATGAGCCTGGCACTAGATGTCATGTCACATGTGCGTGTGGACTTGGCAGGGACACAGCCTAATCTGGTCATGATCTCAGCTGCCCAGTTCTTGACGCCCTCTCAGGCACCATACCCAGAGCCTAGCCAGCTGCTGTGAAGAGAGACAGATGTGGGAGGCGGGTGGCATGATCGCTGATTATCATCAATAGGGGAAAGCAATATAGAGCTACCAAGCACTGAGGGTCTGTCTCTTAAAATGAAATTTCCATGCATCTCTGACCAAAGTGGCACCTTCCCAGAACATTAGATTGCCTTACCAAGGCTCTTCCCTCTGCGTACAAAGTGCCAAACTGGAATAAATGTATTCATATCACCGTATCTTGGAAGACTCTCAATTGAACCCCACTCTTACTTTGAATGTATTAAATGTCCTGTTTTTCCTTTTTGCTTACACAGTTGCAGAGCATGGCCGAAAACCGAACCACTAAATAGATTTTTTTTTTTTTTGTGCTCAGCTGCTACCATATGACAGTGGATATTTCATTCTGCTGCCAGAATGTTATTAATAAAACATGGGGTGTGGAGAGGGCCACGATTTCCCCTTTCAATCACTATAGCATTTGCAATGAAAATTTTATTCAGTGTGTAATTTTCAGTGAATGCTTGACACTTGAAATGTCCGCAGCAGCATTTTGTATGGTTATTGAAGGGTTAATTGTATCATGTTCTCTGCATAAAAGCTCTGCTTATCAAAAGCAAATAGAAGAGTGTATGCAAATGCGTTCTGATGACCTTTTGCCTTTCCAGGGTTAATTTATATGGTCATTAAAGATTTTATGAAATTGTGCGACCTGGTGCTTCAAATCCCATTTTGCCTTCTTCTCCTAATTTATGTAATTCCTACCTGAACTGGGGAATATGGCTTTTATTTTTGTGCTGCAATGAAAACAGCATGCCATGCTGTGGGGAGTTGTGAGCCTGGTTATCTGGCATTACTCAGATTGCTAAAAATTCATTAAAATGTGACATCAGCACACTGAGAGACAAATGATCGCAGGATGAAAGAGAACAGTGGGCCTTTCACGGATTAGTGCCGCACAGCCCCAGCACAGAGGCTAACTGCGTAAACAGATTAACCCACCAGCAGTGGCGTAGCTGAGATTTACAGAATAATTAAGTAGGTTTGAGTTACTCTGAGGATTTCCATGTAATCTAGCTGGTGTGATCCTGTGAATGAGGTGTGGGGTGGTGCCGTTGTCTTACAAGTACCTTGTTATGTCAAAGCCCTGTGTAGCTTCCCTTTACAAGCAAATCCCTAGTGGAGCTGAAGTTTGGCTATCTTATCTAAGCAAATCTTAAGGAATCCATCCAAAATTTGAAGTCGAAGTACAGGAAGAACACCCATCCTTTATATAAGCCATGGTTCCCATTTGATCTCACTGAGAATTTCTTCTGTGTGTCTGGTTTATCAAATGCCCACGCTCCAACTCCATGAAAAGTTCTACCATTGAACTTATTATAGTCACCTATTTCCCGCTATCTTTTGCAGGTTAAACTATAGTAAAAATGATTTATTACGTTCTAATACCTTATATTTTTCTCCAAATATAAAGATGCCATACTTTTGAATAAAAATTTGCATTCGGGTGGTCTCAGTTTGTTCTGTTGTAGACTTGTGCATCAGTGGGTATTTTTTTTAAAGTAGGAAGATGTGTAGACAATTCATAGGTAGAATTCAAAGATAAACTGGGTGATAAAGATCACCCAGTTATATTGGTGGACATTTTCTGAGCTTATCAATTCTTCTCACTGGTCCGTTTTCTTCACAGAAGAACAGGGTGATGAGGCAGGAGGAGCTCTGAAGCCTACTGCAGTGACTGAGGATGAGGAGACAGAGACACAGAGAGACAACAGTGAAGGCAAAAACTCCAATAAAGACCCTGGTAAGCAGCTAGACTCTCCCCTTTTTCATTTTCCTATACCCATCCATTCCCTGAAGCCAACCTTCCCTTCACTGCTTCCCCCAACGAAGCTCATTAAATGCTTTTATTCATTTTAAACTGTCTGAACATTCCCACTACTATTCATGGAGTGTGCATTTTGCATGTGATTTCTATCAGTAGCCTCCCATTGACCTATTTTTAATCATAACCATCTGACAGAATAGATGTGGATAAGTTGAAGAATATTACAGGATGACTAGTGAGATTATTTTTTAATCAAATCAGTTTGTGTGCTTGTAATTTTTTAAGCGCCTTTCATTAATCTTAGCTATACTTGTGATTCCTCTGATGGCATATTAATTTTTCATAAGCTCAGGATTAGATATCACTTGAATTTTATCATTCAATCACATGCACCCTCCCACACCATGTAACCCTAAAAATAAATGCTCCCTTCTCTCTCTCTCTCTCTCTCTCTCTCCCTCTCTCCTTCTCTCTCTCTCTCTCTCCCAACTTACACTCAGGAATTTGCCCTTTTTAAGGGCATCTATTTGAGGCATTTCAAACAAAATCCAGTGGAAAAGTTTACAGATGATTCGGCCTAAGGAGGCGGAAATATCATTGAAAAGGGATTAGGTGCTGGGTAATTTTGATCTCCCAGAATAGACAAATCCCAGTAATGAAAGCTACTGTCTTTGAAAACAAACCTTCGTGTCATGACATTTACTTGTGCACAAACAAACCCCAGGCCAGCATCTGGTGTGGATACCTATGGCTTTTTCTGTGTTTGGTTTGGCAAATATATGGCTTCATCCGTGCTTTGTATGTATGAGATGGAAATCTGTGGTCGCGATGAATATTACATTGGCCACTTTTGCTGCACGCTATACCTAGTTTTATTATGTTGGACTCATTGAAGCAGAAGAAATGCTGAAACGGGTTCAAGCCTATTAGTCTCAGGTAGTCATCTATCTTCTCCCTGGATTCCACTGACAGCCGCATATAAAGAGCCTTGCGTTCAGTAGAAAGATACTGGAATGCACAAAATTCATCCTTTTTTTTGCATACGAGTTTCTTTAACTATCCCATACTTGTAACTCAGTCTTTACATGCCTAAATTTTGCATTTCCTTCAAAAGGTATATGAAGGGTTCTTTCTTCCTCCCCAAACTATTCAATGGTAAATTTCTCACAACAGTCCAGTGAGAAAAGCATTGTTGTTATTTGCTTCTAGGACATAGTGTCAAGCATATGATTCTAAAGTGATTTAAGCAAGAGGACCCAAGGTTAATTTTGCGCCTAAAGCAGAACCTCTGAAAAGATGCCATAGCAGCATAGGAGGAGGTGGACTCCTGAGGCAAATGACATAGAATTTGAAGTACCTAATGTCAGGGGTAGCCCCATGGAGATCTCATTTGAAAAAAGACTGAAAAGAGCAAGGTAGCCAGTTTACGCCATCTCAGACGGACCTCATAGAGATGAGTAGCTTTCCAGTTTGTGGATGGTTTTTGATGCACTTGTACTAGAGCAGACTGCAAAGCAGTTCCCTTTTGTTCATCAGAGGAGCCTATAAAACACAGAGATATCACAGCAGGGTTCACTGAGTGCTCATAGATGGAGAACATGAAGCTTGATATTAAACATCTATTGTCTAGGACCTTGCCAAGGATGGATTGTGGGAGTCTTTTTGAAAATGGGTCCCACATTACTGTTGAGCAACACACCAGATACAGGAGCTCTGTCTCCACAGTGCAGTTTACTGCTTGCTCTGCATGAGTCGTGGGCTCAATTGCTCCCTAACTGCCCAATGAGTTATTGTTCTTCTTTGAGTTCCTAATTGTGCCATATAGACAAGATTGGGGTATATGGAAAGGCAGATCATTGCTTAATGGCAGTTTTTTAAAATAAATGTTATCCCTGTAAAAATGCGTCCCCAGGTACATACAGAGAGTTGAAAATGAGCTCTAACCAAGAGCCAACTAAAAGCAAATGTTGAGATGCAAATATTTAGCTTTGAAACCTTGCAGCCTTTAAGACAGTTAAAACTAACACGAACTTTAAACAGAGTTCTGGGCTTTCTGAATTGAATCTTACCGGATTGAAAATGTATTCCATGATTGTTGTTCTATGTAAAAGTGTGTATAATGATTAGATAACCTCTTATTTATATTCTTTTGTTCTTCTACCAGATATAATTGCCAAAAGAATGAGAGCAAACTTACAAAGTAATTGCTATGTTAGTATGGTAGATGGGAAAATAGATTGACCCCACTTTAACCTCGAAATTTTTTAGGCAAGGAGGAATTAGGACATGTCTGGAGCAGTGTGTTGGAAAGCTGCTGTGTTCTGTTGCTAACATTAATCTGAAGGACTAGAGCTTTCAAAGTGAGACTTGGCAATATGCAAGTTATATTTGCTGAATATTCATTCATAATAGAAAAGCTTCCTAATGCCTCATTTATATTGTCATTTAAATCTAGTGCCACTTTAGATTAATTATAATCCAAATTATAGCTCAGTGCAGTACAAGAATTAATATAAAGTTTATCCAGATTAATACATTTGCATTGAAAATGTAATATGTCTCTGCCATGGCTAAGGGGACCACTTTTTAATAAGGGAGTAAACATGAAGAAAGATGGAAATTAACCTTCATTATTGCAATTAAAATTATCCTTCCATTCTAGTCTCATTAGGAAGAATACTGTATTGGTAATTATAATTTTGAATTACTTGAGTTAAACAACATCTGTTACATCTGAGTTTTAAAGTATTCAAACTTTATCAAATATAGATATTTGTAAATAATAACTCAGTATTTTGATTTATTGTTTCTCAAGGTTCACTGTAACATGTGGGTTATTGGATTTTCCAGACTTGTTATGAATATAAACCATTTTCAGCCTTCTGTGTTTTAGAGATTGAGAATTAAGTAGGCGGCATCTGAATTGAAGTGAATTATGTCATTTTTATATTAGCAATCTCTTGCAAGTTAAATAATCCTGTAACTGACAGATAATCATTGGCTCATGTATTTGGCAGTGCTTATTTGTAATTAGACTTCATTTTTTAGTTAAAATTCATTAAAATGACATGGTTCTTTGAGAATATTGTGGTGTCCTTAATGATACAAAATAAATTATGATCTCATTTCAAATTTTTTTCTGCTCCAGGGTAACAAACAGGCTTTATTTCAAATGAAGTTGCACATGTAAACTATGAGTAATCACAAAATTTAATCAAAAGCTCCTAAAATTAATTGGCCTTATTTAATACAAGGCATTTTTTTTCTAGCATAACACAATTCAGATAAAAGACTTCGGATTTGATTTCCTATAATTTACCAGTCATGCTTCAGTATTAAATTTGATATAAATATAAACATAAAAGAATATATGAAATGTTATATATATATCACCTATCTAGGTCACCTTGAAGACCGGCCTCATACTCAAAAATCTGTTTGTCTTGTTACTGAATCCTGACATTCTTGCCTCATATTATTATCAAGCATCACTAAATTAATGAGTATGGATAAGCATAAAAGTGAAAACAGTATATCACTTACATACACAGAGTTTATTTTGCCAAACATTTACTCCAGTGAACAGGCTTAGTAAAATGGTTTACACCTTCAAACTGTTACCCATCCTTTATAGTATCCTTTACCTATGTTCATGGAACTGAATTAATCGCTGAATATTTAATGGAATTAGAAGTATCTAGAAAGTTAATTTTACTTCTGATGTCCCAAGAGACTTGAAAACAACAAATTGTGGGAATTATTTTTCAACTTATGTCTGACAGTCTTGGATAGTACAGGGAATTTAGTCAAGTTGTTATTTGATCTTGTCCATTAAAGAATATAAGGGAATATGACATGGTATTACTCTCTTCAGGAAACATTGTTACTCATTAATGGAAATTTTTAAAGAAAAGTCAATCAAGAGAAGACAACTGATAGACACTTGTTACTTTAAACGACAATCATTTTGTACAATTTGGTCTGACACATTAAATAGCTAATTGTATTGACAAGTATTATGTTCCACATTGTTTTTCTTAAATGATTTAGTGCTTTAAAAGTGACAGCACAGAGTACATGCTTTATTTGTTTTGAGAAATAAAAATAAATTTTGATCCCACAATTGTGAGAAAACATTCCAGTTTGGGAAATATCATTGGACATCAAATACTTGAATATTATTAATCAATATAATGAGAGTTAAGTCATTTTTCAAATTTAAGTTCATTCATACACAAATGTTACTACTTTTTAAATAAGTAGAACACATTTAAAATTTCTCTAAGAATGAAGTAGGTACAGTTCAGCCACTTCAAATAAAATCAAGGAAGCAGTATCCAACATAGTATGTGAGACACCGACCATTATGCCATAAGGACCGCAAACACCAAAGAAATACAATCATGATCATCTTGTTTAAATATATCCTGTTTTAATTTTGGTCTCTTAAGAATTACTCCCATACATTTCATTTTCTTCTTGAATTTTAAATGTCTGAAGCATTTATATGCTCTGAAACATTCATCTCCACCTAGGGTAGAAATGGAATGAGATTTTTTTTTTTGTTCTATCTTTTTTACTTTTTCATTTTGACTTGTTTCTATAACATCCTTGACCTCATTTTTAAATTAAAACTGGGTTATTTTGTAATAAGGTGCAATTTGTTCATTTATAGGAACCGTATGTGGATTGAAAAAAAAATCAAGATAAATCTTCATGTGCAGCATACAGGCAGATTGGCCTGGACTGTGTATCTACGCGGGGTCTGATAGCAATCAATGGTTTAGCTCCACTGCATCTCAAGATGTATTTGCACCCAGTTGTCCAGTGATAGTGTCCTCACCCTGGAAATAATTTAGTTGCAAATTGACTGGAAGATGGTGAAAATTGAAAGTTAAAATTAGAAATACTCATAATAAACAGCAGAAAAAAGGTCAGATGATGCCGTGCTATGATGAGATTGGAATGGCTGGTAAATGAGGTTTTGTGTTTGTCGTGAGATGTATGTGACATGCCTACCCGATGTCGCTGTAATATCCAGCCTCGAAGAGGAGATTACCAGGCAAATTGATGCTGGGGAGAATTTTCTGTTAGATTGGAAAATTAGAATTGTGCTCCCTCCCCACTTGATGTGTGTGAAGTTCCTACACATCAATACTGCTCAACTAGGCAAAATTTTAATCATCATTAACGCAAATATTTGGATTAAACTCATAAAACAATTGTCTTCTTGAGATTCCTGCTGTAATGTTATATGCCTAGCCATCTTCTGAAACCCCTGTGTCACCTCCTCAAATCACCAATAGCAGAAATGAATGAAATACTCAATTTTAAAATATGAAAATCTCTAAATCCCATCACAACATAAACATATTATCGTTTTAGTTTCTGAATTATAACTGATCCGCTCTCCTCAGGATTTTGAAATCTTCTCAGAACTTATGAATTTAGAAGAGAGATAGGTCATTGTACATGAGAGAAAATAACGATTTTCTAAGTCAGTATTTGTGAATGGGAGTAGATTTGCTTTAATGTGATAAAGGCATACTGAGACACCAGAGAACACATGTTATTGATGAAACTTTCAAGGCCATCTAGGGTTATCTAAACAGAAGACAGGAGGATGGTTTAAAATAGATGTGCAAAGTCCACTCAGTGGACAGAAAGAAGAGTGCTTTTTGTGTTTTGAGATTAGCATCATTTAAAAGTGCTTGTCTGGTTTTCACTTGTGTTTGATCCAGTAGATTGAGCGTCACAGCTGTTTTATTTACCCTGATTGTAATACTGCATTTATAAATTGAGTTGTTCTATCCTTTTTGGGAATTAGGAATAATCACCCCAGAGAAGGAACTGAAAGTCAGTGTGGCAGGGGGCACACAGCCGCTCCTGCTTGGGAAGGAAGAGGATGCAGGAACAAAAAGGGCAAAACCTACAGAGGACAATAAGTTTTGTCACGAACAGGTAAATATGTGGTTTTCCCTTGGTGCATGAATCGGTTCCTTTTGGTGTGTTTCTAGGTTCCTAGTTGTTTTTGAACCCACAGGTGTGTGCACTGTTGAAATGCACCTAGACATTGAAACTGGTACTAGTGTGGCCTCTTGATCTTACACCTCGCAATCTGAAGTTGTCAGATTCTATCAGCTAGTAATGGTCATGTTTATTCCATCTTTTCCAGTTCTACCAGTGTCCTTATTGCAACTACAATAGTAGGGACCAAAGTCGGATCCAGATGCATGTCCTGTCACAGCACTCTGTACAGCCAGTCATCTGCTGTCCCCTCTGCCAGGATGTCCTCAGCAACAAAATGCACCTCCAGCTGCATCTGACCCATTTGCACAGTGTGTCTCCAGACTGTGTGGAGAAACTGCTTATGACAGTAAGGATGCTGAAGGCTGATGCTGGACTTAGGGGATCCGTGTTGTTATCAATATACATCTGTAATTATGGGCTCATAGAAATCCATTTCTTCTGAGCTACTTGGAGGTCTTTATTGACTGTGCTATAGAAATCACAGTGGACACCCATTTATGGTCTTTCTTGCTTGGAGAAAAAATATGATATTAAGTATGGCTTAATTAAGGACATTTTGTGGTTCTTTTTATAACAGTGATATGACTCTTGTGGGTACCTTTAGCTTAAAAGTTTCTTGGTTATCATTAGTCTGCCAAAAACCTCTAGGTCATAGCATTAAAAGAATATAGGACTATAAGAACATTGAAGTGGTGGATGTCTCTGTTTGTGTTAGAAAAATGTAAATGGGATCTCTATCCATATCTATGTCTATATCTATATCTGCATCTGTATCTTTATCTATATATCTGTGTTCATGTGTATTCCAATATACATATATATTCACGCACCTATATTCCAGTATACACATATATTCAAATATATGTTCAATGATTTCCAGATCACATTTAACACAGATCCCTTTGGTATTCAAAGGTGCCTGTCCCTGATGTAATGATGCCAAACAGTATGCTACTGCCAGCAGCCGCCCCTGAGAAATCAGAGCGGGACCCACCTGCAGCCATGTCAGCAGAGGGTTCTGGAAAATATTCAGGTATGCTTGCCTGTAATGATACTGCATGGAGAAAATTTTCAGAACTTGCCAGTGAGGGTGCACCAGAATTATCCTTTGAGGGTTTACAACGAATATTCTATTTGCATCATTTCCATATTCTCTTCCCCTCCAGCTCCTCCTGTATCCCTTCCACTTCTTAATTATTATTGTTTTATACACACACACACACACACACACACACACACACACACACAAACAGAGCTTACTGAGTCCATTTAGTGTTGCCCATATGTACATGTGTTTATAGCTGACTACTTAGAACTGGGATTGAACCACCTATCAGGGTGTTCATTCTTGAAGTAAAACTAAATCTCTCTCTCCACAATCATTTATTGTCTGTAGCTCTCCATGTTGAGGTTAGGACATTCCTCTTGTGAGATTCCCCCATCCTCAAAGACATTTTTAGTGCCACGAAAGAAAACGACATATGGTGCTGCCCAGAGCTTTATTTTCTAAGACCTTCTCGCCATGACTATTTCTTCCCATCCTAAGAGAATCCTAGTGAGAGATGGCCAGGAACATCCTAAGTGTTCTAATTCAAAAGCACCAAGTTCATGGCCCTTAGTAAAGTGCTTATTACAGTACACCGTGGTTACCCTTGACTTGTATTCTTCTCTGCCCTTAAATTCCTTTAGGTCAGGAGTGATTTCCTGTTCATCTTCTTAGGACACCTGACGTAATGTTTGCAGTAACCCGTTAATAACAGTTCTATGCAGATTCAATTAAGCAGACATCATTACTGGCTCCCACTTATGCACTTACTGACATTCGAGGGGTCGGTGTTCTTACGGTGGTAAGATATGTTTTTGCTTTCTCTTAACAGGTGAAAGCCCAGTGGATGACAAAAGTATTGCAGGTCTTGAGGATTCAAAGGCGGGTGTGGAACTAAAGAGCGAGGAGCAGAAACCAGCAAAGGAGCCCTTGGAGGCGTCAGAATGGAATAAAAACAGCAGCAAGGATGCGAAAATCCCAGACACTCTGCAAGAGCAGCTGAGTGAACAACAAAAAAGGCAGCCCTTATCAGTTTCTGACCGACATGTTTATAAGTATCGTTGTAATCACTGTAGCTTGGCTTTTAAAACTATGCAGAAGCTTCAGATACATTCCCAGTATCATGCCATTCGGGCCGCTACAATGTGTAACCTCTGCCAGCGGAGTTTCCGTACATTCCAGGCTTTAAAGAAACACTTGGAAGCAGGCCACCCCGAACTGAGCGAGGCTGAACTTCAGCAGCTGTATGCCTCCTTGCCAATGAACGGCGAACTCTGGGCAGAGAGTGAAACGATGCCCCAGGATGACCACGGCCTAGATCAGGAAATGGAGAGAGAGTATGAGGTGGACCACGAAGGGAAGGCAAGTCCTGTAGGAAGTGACAGTAGCTCTATTCCAGATGACCTGGGCTCTGAACCAAAGCGGACCTTACCTTTTAGAAAAGGACCCAATTTTACAATGGAAAAATTCCTTGATCCATCTCGTCCTTACAAATGTACAGTGTGTAAAGAGTCATTCACCCAAAAGAACATTCTCTTGGTCCATTATAACTCAGTGTCTCACTTGCACAAGTTAAAAAAGGTTCTGCAAGAAGCGTCCAGTCCTGTCCCCCAGGAAACCAGCGGCAGCAGCACAGATAACAAGCCGTACAAGTGCAGCACGTGCAGTGTTGCCTACAGCCAAAGCTCGACCTTGGAGATCCACATGAGGTCCGTGCTCCACCAGACAAAGGCCAGGGCCGCAAAGCTGGAGCCAAGTGGGCACCTGACTGGTGGGCACAGCATCACAGCCAATGTCAATAGCCCTGGCCAAGGGATGTTAGAGTCCATGAGCTCAGCTTCAGTCAACAGCAAAGATGTTACCCACTTAGATGCCAAAGAATTAAATAAAAAACAAACTCCCGAATTAATCCCTGCTCAACCTCCCCATCATCCACCACCGCGGTCACCAGCACAAATCCAGATGCAGCTTCAGCACGAGTTGCAGCAACAGGCTGCGTTCTTTCAGCCACAGTTTCTAAATCCCGCTTTTTTGCCTCACTTTCCAATGACCCCAGAGGCACTGCTCCAGTTTCAGCAACCCCAGTTTCTCTTTCCATTCTACATACCTGGGGCAGAGTTCAGCTTGGGGCCAGATCTGGGCTTGCCCAGCTCCGCCACCTTTGGGATGCCGGGTATGACAGGAATGGCTGGTTCCTTGCTTGAAGATCTGAAGCAACAGATTCAGACACAGCATCACGTTGGCCAAACGCAGCTTCAACTTCTACAACAACAAGCACAGCAGTATCAAGCTGCCCAGCCCCAGCTGCAGCCGCAAAATCAGCAGCCGCCCGCGCCACAGCAGCAGCCGCCCCAACAGCAGACGAGCAAAATGTTGAAACAGGAGCAAGGCAACCTGGCGAGTACAGACTGCCAGCTCATGAAGGACATGCCATCTTACAAGGAGGCGGAAGAGGTGACTGAAAAGCAAGAAAAACCAAAGCAAGAATTTACAAGTGATAGCGAAGGATTCAAAGACAGCAAAGACATAAAGAAGCAAAAATCTTTAGAACCCTGTATTCCTCCACCCCGAATAGCCTCAGGGGCCAGGGGAAACGCAGCCAAAGCTTTACTGGAGAACTTCGGATTTGAACTGGTTATTCAGTATAATGAGAACAGGCAGAAGGTCCAGAAGAAAGGCAAAATCGGAGAGGGCGAAAACTCTGACAAGCTGGAGTGTGGAACATGTGGTAAATTGTTCTCGAATGTTCTAATTTTAAAGAGTCACCAAGAACATGTGCATGGGCAATTTTTCCCATATGGAGCACTAGAGAAATTTGCTCGCCAATACAGGGAGGCCTATGACAAGCTTTATCCAATTTCTCCTTCCTCCCCAGAAACACCACCGCCTCCGCCTCCACCTCCTCCCCTGCCCCCGGCACCTCCACAGCCTTCTACTCTGGGGCCTGTGAAAATCCCAAACCCAGTCTCTGCTCCTCTGCAAGCTCCACCACCGACTCCTCCACCACCTCCACCTCCTCCTCCTCCTCCTCCACCGCCTCCTCCACCCCCTCCCCCTACTGCACCCCCACAGGTCCAACTGCCTGTTTCTCTGGATCTCCCCCTCTTTCCCTCCATTATGATGCAGCCGGTCCAGCACCCTGCACTTCCTCCTCAGCTCGCCCTGCAGCTGCCACAGATGGACACCCTCTCTGCAGATCTCACTCAGCTTTGCCAGCAGCAGCTGGGGCTAGACCCCAGCTTCTTAAGGCACTCCCAATTCAAACGGCCACGGACCCGGATTACAGACGATCAACTAAAAATCCTGAGAGCTTATTTTGACATCAATAATTCTCCCAGCGAAGAACAGATCCAAGAAATGGCTGAGAAATCTGGCCTCTCTCAAAAAGTCATCAAACACTGGTTCCGAAACACACTCTTTAAGGAGCGACAGAGAAACAAGGATTCTCCATACAACTTCAGTAACCCTCCCATAACTGTATTAGAAGATATCAGAATTGAGCCGCAACCCACATCATTAGAACATTACAAATCAGATGCCTCCTTCAGCAAGAGGTCATCCAGAACAAGGTTTACGGACTACCAGCTTAGGGTTCTGCAAGACTTTTTTGACACAAACGCTTACCCAAAAGATGATGAAATAGAACAGCTTTCTACTGTTCTCAACCTCCCGACTCGGGTTATCGTTGTATGGTTCCAGAATGCTCGTCAGAAAGCCCGGAAGAGCTATGAGAACCAAGCAGAAGCTAAAGATAACGAAAAAAGAGAGCTCACCAATGAACGGTATATTAGAACAAGCAACATGCAGTACCAGTGTAAGAAGTGCAATGTGGTTTTTCCCAGGATCTTTGACTTGATCACACATCAGAAAAAGCAGTGTTATAAGGATGAAGATGATGATGCCCAAGATGAAAGCCAAACAGAAGACTCCATGGATGCCACGGACCAAGTGGTATACAAGCATTGCACAGCCTCTGGACAGACAGACACAGCCAAAACCGCTGCAGTCCCGACAGCCAGTTCAGGCTCTGGGACTAGCACACCCCTGATTCCATCTCCCAAACCAGAACCTGAGAAGAACTCTCCAAAACCTGAATATCCTGCAGAAAAGACAAAGCAGAGTGACCCCTCTCCTCCTTCTCAAGTCACCAAGTCTGCTCCACCATCGGTATCGACGTCTTCGGACCCACAGCAAGCATCCATATCCCAGCCGCCACCACAGCCACCCAAACAAACCCAACTGATTGGAAGACCTCCCTCGGCCTCTCAAACTCCGATCCCTTCCAGTCCGCTGCAAATGTCCATGACTTCTCTTCCAAACAGTCTACCTCCACAGTTACTCCAGTACCCGTGTGATCAGTGTACCATTGCCTTCCCGACCCTGGAACTTTGGAAGGAACATCAACACATGCACTTCCTCGCTGCTCAGAACCAATTCCTCCACTCTCCGTTCTTGGAAAGGCCCATGGACATGCCCTACATGATATTTGACCCCAACAATCCACTGATGACCGGACAGCTGCTGGGGAGCTCTCTCACACAGATGCCACCACAGACCAGTACTTCCCACACCACGGGCCCCGCCAGTGTTGCTGCTTCCCTTAAAAGGAAATTGGACGACAAAGAAGATAATAATTGCAGCGAGAAGGAGGGCGGGAACAGCGGGGAAGATCAACACCGCGATAAACGCTTAAGAACCACCATCACTCCGGAGCAGCTCGAAATACTCTATGAAAAGTACTTGCTGGACTCCAACCCTACCCGAAAAATGCTTGATCACATTGCTCGAGAAGTGGGGCTGAAGAAGAGGGTGGTGCAAGTCTGGTTCCAGAACACGCGTGCTCGAGAAAGGAAGGGGCAGTTCCGGGCGGTGGGGCCCGCCCAGTCCCATAAACGATGCCCGTTCTGCAGAGCTCTGTTTAAAGCAAAGTCGGCCTTGGAAAGCCACATTCGGTCTCGCCACTGGAATGAAGGGAAGCAGGCAGGTTACAGCTTGCCACCAAGCCCTTTAATATCCACCGAGGATGGGGGAGAGAGCCCACAAAAATACATTTATTTTGATTACCCATCTTTGCCATTAACTAAAATTGATCTGTCCAGTGAGAATGAACTGGCCTCCACAGTGTCAACTCCTGTTAGTAAAACAGCAGAGCTGTCTCCGAAAAATCTTTTAAGTCCTTCTTCCTTCAAAGCCGAATGTCCCGAGGATGTAGAGAATTTAAATGCCCCGTCAGCGGAGGCTGGGTATGATCAGAATAAAACTGACTTCGATGAGACATCGTCCATTAATACGGCCATCAGTGATGCCACCACAGGAGATGAGGGGGCAGCGGAAATGGAAAACACAGGAGGATCTGGGGAGGGGAAACCTGCTTTGTCTCCTAAAGAAACCAAAACTCTCGACTCTTTGCCAAAACCAGCAACCACACCCACCCCTGAGGTCTGCGATGACAAATTTCTCTTTTCTCTGACAAGTCCATCGATCCATTTCAATGACAAAGATGGCGACCATGACCAAAGCTTTTACATCACCGACGACCCTGACGACAATGCTGACCGCAGCGAAACATCGAGCATAGCTGACCCCAGCTCCCCAAATCCATTTGGGTCTGGCAACCCCTTTAAATCCAAAAGCAGTGATCGGCCAGGTCACAAGCGCTTCAGAACCCAGATGAGCAATCTTCAACTCAAGGTCCTCAAGGCTTGCTTCAGTGACTACCGGACTCCAACCATGCAGGAATGTGAAATGCTGGGCAATGAGATCGGTCTGCCCAAACGTGTGGTGCAGGTGTGGTTTCAGAATGCCAGGGCAAAGGAAAAGAAGTTTAAAATTAACATAGGGAAGCCGTTCATGATCAATCAAAGTGGAACGGAAGGCACCAAGCCAGAGTGTACCCTCTGTGGGGTGAAGTACTCTGCCCGCTTGTCCATCCGAGATCATATTTTCTCCAAACAGCACATTTCCAAAGTGAGGGAGACTGTGGGCAGTCAGCTTGACCGGGAGAAGGATTACCTAGCTCCAACCACCGTTCGACAGCTAATGGCCCAGCAAGAACTAGACCGGATAAAGAAAGCTTCAGACGTGCTGGGCCTAACAGTCCAGCAGCCAGGCATCACAGACAGCTGCTCACTCCATGGCATCAGCTTGCCGGCAGCCTACCCCGGACTCCCCGGCCTTCCTCCTGTCATTCTCCCTGGAATGAATGGTCCTTCCTCCTTGTCCGGATTTCCACAAAATTCAAACAGTAAGTCTCTTAAGAGAGAGTCAGTTGAGCTAATTAGATGGCAATAGGCAGCCAATCACATGTAACCAAGAAAGAAAAAAGAAAAAGTACATTTACATGTCCTCATTTCAGAACTGAAATGTAAAAGTTATTCAAAATATATAAATATATACACACATATATATACACACACCACACACACACACACACACACACACACACACACACACACACACACACACACGCACTACTAGCCATAGTAGATAGCCAGTAAGTAAACCTGAACAAAGACTGGGAGATGAAGTATAGCTATCTCTCAGCAGTTCTTAGAAATGGATGATTTTTACCATTAACAGTTACCTCTTAGACATTAACTTGTTAATTTCAGTACTATGTGGCATCGTGTTTGCTTTGCATATTGAGAAGGTGAGACATTAAAATACGTTCTCACTGGTATTTTAATTTATTTTCTTTCCAGGGGGCATGTTTTCTCTTTTCTTTTTTGTTTTTTGTTGGTATTTTGTATTTTCTCTTTTTGTTTGTGTCTTTCTCTCTTGTTTGTTTTTCTGCCCCTGAATTCAAAATTAAGGGTTCTTGAGTTACAGAAATCTACTTACAATGGATCCTCCCAAGTAATAAAGCATATATTGAAATTTCAATGACTAAAAACGTGACTTATGTGATCATTTGCAGGTCAGCATGTTCTGACATTTGATGCTTATAGCCACCACTGCTGCTGTTATTTCAGTAAACTCCCAACTTAAGAAATCCATATGGCTCAATACCTTTCTCTCCTCCCTTCCCTTAGCTAAGGTTTACAATTAAGGCATAAGGAAATGGTAGAGTGTCTTGAGGTAGCCTCAAATACTGAATCCGGTTCTGTGTTTATAATAACAGAATTTATGCAGATTTTTGAATATACTATATCAGGCAATCAGATAACTGTCATTCAATACCAGTTATACATCATCACCTAAAATATAAAGGCGTAACTCTTTTGTAATTTGATTTACTTTTAAATGTGTCGGTGTTTTTTCCTCTAAAAGATTTATTTTTTTTTTAAATTAAAAAAATCCTTTGATCTATCCCCTCGCCAATTATATGTATTTGCAAACTTTAAAAAGAATGTCAGAGAAAACCTATTCTCGTTTTTACAAATTAGAGTTTTATTTAAATTTTCAAGTCTTCCCATACAATCCTTCTCTAACAAAAACCCAAATTGCCACTGTGATCTTAAGTAGTCTTTATTATAACTTCTTTTTTTGTTTTTTAAAGATTTATTTATTTATTATGTATACAGTATTCTGCCTACATGTAGGCTTGCAGGCCAGAAGAGGGCACCAGATCTCATTACAGATGGTTGTGAGCCACCATGTGGTTGCTGGGAATTGAACTCAGGACCTCTGGAAGAACAGCCAGTGTTCTTAACCTCTGAGCCATCTCTCCCGCCCCTTATTCTAACTTCTAACTGTAGTGTCCAATGTCCCTACCACCATTGCTGCCTGGTTAGTTCCCCATGAGCAATGCCTCTTGGCTTTAGGTAGAGGTAGTATAGTGCCCGAGAAGCACCTCCAATGTGCCTTCCCTTAGCTTCCCAACTCCTCTTTCCTCAGTTATTTCTTTCCTAATTCTCAGGATACGTTTGGGATCTTAACTATTAGGGCCATAATGACACATTTTGGTAACTTGGTGGTCCTGCTTTATGTGGCACGGTGATTGTTAATTGATACATAAATGTGTCTGATGCAGAAATCCATGATTGAGCAGTTATATAAAATAGAGGTTTTCAAAACTAACTGATATGGTCAAAACAATTGAAAAACCCACTTCTTCTTTCCTATGTCAGTTTTGACTTTAGGTGACTGTGTTAGCAACTTTTTTTTTTTTTCATCAGTATTTTTCTTTCTCTCCACTGGATCAGAGGCCTTTGTTGGGACATAGGAACTTTCTGCCAACTGTCTGATCCTGGAACCCAGAGGGCTCATATGAAAGGGAGAAAAAAGGAAAGAGAGATTTATGAAATTAAACCATTTTTAATGCAACTCTACCATAATAAAATTCATAACCTCCCCTGAAGTATATACCCTATTTATAAATATCAGGATTGCTAGGAAGATGTTAGGGAAAGGTCCTCTATGGATGACGATACAGTTAAACCCTCCAGGTACCCAGGAACTCAGCACATCATGTCTTGCTTTATTAAATTGTGGACAAAAACCAACTAGGAGGAAAGAGCAAAAGTTCCACAAATGTTGCTGCCTACTAGTATCTGCAATTTCTCCTGAATTAGTCTTTTGTTTGTGAGAGATTTTAAACATTAGCATCAGAGAGTAATCGACAGAGCTCCATCTGATAGTCTGAACTCCTATACTTCTGGTCTACGTCTTTTGTAGGTTAATTTACCTTATGTGGAATGCAGAGTATTTTAAACAGCCCATGGAGTAAAGCTGTCCATTAACCCACCTGCCCATCATCTTCCTATTGTATTTTTTCTCATCAAGTGCATAGCTCTGTTTCACGGTGAAATGTGGACATCCCAGCAAATAATAACAAACGAAAATTCTTTCCAAGTAAAATGTGTCTGTGTTTCTTTTTCTGTAATCATTTTTTTTTGTTGGCATATTCATTGCATGTGGTGCTGGGTTTCATAAAGACACTTTATTCAACTGTATCATGTACATTGAGCATATTCACCCCTCCCACAAAGCTACCTTTCTTCCCTTTCTCCTTTCCACTAGTCTCACACCTTTCCCTCGTCTCCCATCTGCTTTCTCTCATTTTATGCACACATGTATATGTACACATATATGTGTGTATGTTTATATGTATATATATATATGTCAGTGTATATATACGTGATCATGTGGCTCTACATAAAATCTAGGATACACTAATTGAAAAAAAAACATGATATTTGTCTTTTTGAGTCTTTTTGAGTTTGACTTATTTTGCTTAATATCATGACCTCAGTTGCTTTCACTTTCCTGGAAAAGCCTTAATTTGATTCTTCTTTACAGCTGAATAAAACTCAATGTGTACATACACCACATTATCTCTATTTGTTCATCTTTTAAATCAAAACTCCATTGAAATGCATCTCACCTCAGTCAGAATGGCAATCCTAAAGAATATGACAATCTTTGCTGGTGAGAATAACTTTATACAGACCCTATGGGTGAGAAGGGAACCTGTCTACACTGTTGGTAGTAATGTAAATAAGTGCAGACAATATGGAAATCAGTGTGAAGGACTATAAAAAACCTAAAAGTAGATTCACTCTGCAACCTGCCTAGACCACTTCTGGATACATCCCCAAGAGACACAGTAGCTTAGGTATGGAATCAGCCTAGATGCTTATCAACAGACGAATAGTTAGATCTCTCTATTTTTTGCAAACTATGGACTCTTGTTACACATTGTTAACAGTATGGCTATACTGTAGAAATATGGCACTTTTATCTTGCACCCATGTTAACAAGATTTAGTTATGGAAAACTAAATTCATTTTAAAATGTCACATCCCTTTGAAGATGGGTTTGAAGCTTTTGATCTGAAAGAAACAATAAAGCATTCTCCAGTGAGTATGAGCCATTTGATAAATGAATGACTTTGTCCAAAGGCTACACCTCCATATTTGGTTACTTGCAAATACATGCTGAATTCTATTTATCAGCCTCTAAGTTTTCAAATTTAGATATTCATTTACTTTTACTTTTTGTGGAGGGGAACTGTTATTGTGCAATAATCACAGAAGTTCCTTTCAAGTTATCTTCTACTAGTCCATAGCCCTTCTAACTTAACCAGAAGGCCTTAGAAGGGCAGCACCTACCCTGTACACCCAGGGCATGTCAGTAAAAGCATTGTGGTTCATTTTTTAAAAAGTAAATTATTGTTATTTAAATTTTTTCACATTTTTATAATATATTGCTGTTGTGATGAAATACAGAGTGAGAACACGACAGTTGAATGTTACATGCTTATTTATACAGTATCCTGAAAAATATTAAAAACTTTATTTTAAATTTGCATTTTATCCTTTAGGCAGTTGGTTGCACTTTGCCCAAAATGCTAGAAAAATTGCTTGATCTTCTGTATTTAACGTATTTATCATTTTTAAGCAATGTCTGATTAAATATTCCATTAGTGTTTAGAAATACTAACTAGCCCAGTTTCCTTAAAGGGACTTTCGTTCTTTAGTTACATATTTTTGCAGCATTAAAGCTAGAACCCAGGGCCTCAGGCAGCATTACAGGCAAGCCCTCTAGCATTGAGCCACACCTGCAGCCCCTCAAATGGAAATTCAGAGCACACCTTTGTATTCTTCACATACTTTGTTTTACATTTACCAACTGTTTGGTGTGAATCTAGGTAAGAATGACCTCATAATAATTTTGACACAATTATTTTTTGCCCTGAGTACTTAATTGCTTTTAGTTTCACCTCAAAAATGAAATTTCCCTCTGAATAGAAAGACCTAATTTAAGCACATTGTGAGGCAGGTTTTCTGTTGTTTTGGTTTTGTTTGTTTGTTTGTTTCGAGATAGGATTTCCTTGACTGTCCTGGGATTCGCACTGTAGATCACGCTGGCCTCGAACTCACAGAGATCTGCCTGCCTCTGCCTCCCAAGTGCTGGGATTAAGGTGCACTACCACCGCCCAGTGAGGCAGGCATTTTTTTTTTTGGAAGAATTGTTAACAAGAAATAATAAATAATTATTTCAGTAAAACCAAAAGAAAATGATAATAGAATAAGACTATTCAGAGTGAACTTTTTAATCTCTCAAATGAAATTTCTAAAAATTATAGTAGGAGATGAAAAATAGGGAAGACTCTTGTTGGCACAAGGACTATATACAATATAGTCCTTGGATTCTAGATATATGGAATTCTATCTCTAGTTGGTTTTATTTTTGAGCTACCACAACTTATTCTGTATCACAATTATTATTCAGTTTTCTTCTATTTCTTTTTTTTTTTGGCATTTGGCTACTGAACTTTTGACTATAATAATTTTACAGACATATCACTTACTGGGAAATTTGCCATTTTTAAATTGTGTCTGCTTTTTCTAAATTTTTACTGAATGACTGGTTGAGTCAGCTTATTTATTAAAATATTGAATTCCTAAAACACATTGCTGTCTTTGCCTCATCCAGTAAGATTCCTCCAGCAGCTTTGTAAGACATCCCTGTGTTTACTTATGACCTCTAGATTGGACCATGGGGATCCAATCTAACAGGAAAGCCGGGATGGACAATTATTGCTCCATCTATGGTCATAGCTGCAAGTGCTGTTTTTCGTGTATCATAGATCTTCAGAATTGCTCTTGTGTTCTCATGTGAGAGAAGCATTCAACCTAAGTTATTTGCTCAGATTTAAGATGGGGAATTGCTAAGTGGAAGGAAGTGCAGTTGCTCAACATGAGGATGCACCCTTGTATGAGACCTCAAACTGAGAAGGATTGGTGAATGAGAAAGCTAGCTGCCTCTACTGCTGTATTATCATTGAACCAACACAAAGTCAGGTCTTCTACCCTGAGGCATGTCAACACCTGAGTCACTCAAGCTTGAAATTTTGCAGTTAAATATTAACATATTATGGATGGTTTCATGATGAACAGCAGAGAATATCATGAAATCAGGACAACATAAGAGAAAGGAAAGTCAAAAATGACCCAAATCTGGGCGTGTAGCTCATGGTACAGCTCTTGCCTACCATGTTTAAGGCCTTGGGTTCGATTCCCAGTACCATATATACATACATATACAGACATAATTTAGTATAAAATAGAACCTTTTCAGTAACAGTGACTTTATTGCTTTCTCATTATAAAAAAGTCTATAAATAAATTTGGAAGAACATGAAGATACTAGACACAATGTAGTAAGTCAAGGGAGAAGGACATCACCTCCAAAGGAATTTAGTTTCTTTCCTTAGTGCTAGTTCCATAGCAAGTTGGATTAAGGAGCAGTAAATGAGAAGGTTTCCCACTCATTCCCATCCCACCCCTACAAAGCTTAATCCATTTTAATTGTAAATTCACTTTGAATGAGTGAGCCAGGCTTCAGTAGAATGTGAACACTTGATATCACTTGACTCCAGTTATTTTCAAGGAATTTAAAAATATTTTAAACATAAAAATTCATTCATGGTAACCAAAATATAAGCCTTGAATGGCAGCTATAAAATCTAGTCTCTCCTCTGACTCTTCATACTCCTCACAGTCAGTGACGTAAAGTATTTCATACCTTATTTATAAAACTCCAATGTTCAGCATGTATTCTCCCTAACCATGGAGGGTATTAGGAGGCTGCTCTTTAACATAATAGAAGCTCCTTAGAGATGATCATGATTGCTACTCTTCACCAGCAGGCCCAAGAAGATATTGGGTATGAGAAGGGAAAAAATGTGAGGGCTCCAGGAGTAAGTGAGACTAAAACAGTATGATTGTGAGAAAGATTCAGGAGAGAGTGATATTCATCAACCACCCTAGGACACATGCACAGATTCCCTATGCCCTCATATAATATGCCATAGTACTTGTATTCAACTATGGCATCCCTACACTTTAAAATATCCCAGTATTACCTGTAGTCAATAATACAATGTAAATATTATACAAATAGTATCGACATTGTGTTGTTTAGAGGGAAATGACAGAACCAAGAAATCTACACAGATTCATTACAGATGCAATTAAACAATATTTTTGATCCATGTTTGGTTGAATCTCTGGCATCAGAGCCAGTGCATACCAGCAAAGAAATTGGTTTGTTTTTCACTGAAGAACAGAAATGAGAAGTTTCTTATGCACGTTTGTCTGTCTTGCTTCTTAACAGCTACATATTGCATTTGGCCTGCAGGTGAAACTATGCCCCCTAGTAACAAGGTGTTTCTTAACCTTGTGACCACTGCCTGTGCAGCTGTGCATTGTTACCTGCATTTTATTCATACTGGATTGATTCCATCAGATCATGGAGCCTCCAGCACAGTCCTTGTCCTGCCCACTTGGTGAACTCCCTTAGTTCAAGCACAAAGCTCTCTTTAAGATTCTGATGACTCCTTCTGCAGTCAACGTTAATTGCTTTTAAAAATCACTTTCTGGAAAAGCACAGGCTTTGCCAATCCCCTTTCAACCTTTAACTCTTCTTCAGTTGCCCAGAAGACCATCTGTCTGGTAAAATGGCTTTGTCCTATATAGTTACCAGCTATTTTCCCCGAGAACCCAAGTCCCAATGAAGTCCCCTGCACTTTCTTCCTCCACACCTACGCACTGCCTATTGAGCACCAATTTCCCCCTCTGAAATGGGTGACAAGCAGTTTCCCACCGTACAAGCAACCATGAGTGACTCATGTTTTGGGGGTGGTAAAACTGAAGCTTTTTTATTGGGGCTTCTGTTAGTCCAGTTGTTGTGGAGGTAAGGAATAACTCAAGTTACACTCTTAAAATGGAATTGTGGTTCACTGTTCTCAGCTCTGGACAGATCCAGCTGTGTCTCCACTGCTGTTTGATTTCATCGGGTACTGGATGGTCACTTACTGTTGCTCCTTACTTAGGTCATTACCCTCTTCAGTCTATGTGAGAGTACTCTATGCAGAGACAGAGGGTTTTCATGTTATTTCATAGCTAATTACTTTAGTGAACATGGTAGCTATAAGGGTCTTTCAAGTGAAGGATGGAGGGAGTCTCTCATCCCATAGGTATAATTAAAAAAAAAAATGATTAAAATAAGCCACAGACCTGCCATCTTGTAGTGTGCCTTCTTTGGAAGTAGCCATTGTTGTTTACCATGAGGTCTTTCTGTTACATGTTTCATAATATGGGAGCCTTTTATAGTCTGAATAAAATGCCGGTAAAGTTTGCAGTCTGTCTTCTATGTAGTTATGGTAGCAGTTAAAAATAAAGTAAAGAATATCATAATCACAGGTGAGTCCTAAGCCAGCTGGTGACCAGGGGTTTTCACGTTCGTGCGCTGCATCTTCTTGATGTCCCAGTTCTGTTTAGGCGTTAAGCGTGCAGGCTTTGGGTGTTGTTCATGAACTGACCGTGGGCATCTCTCTGTTGTTTTCAGCCTTAACACCTCCCGGCGCAGGCATGCTTGGGTTTCCTAGTTCAGCTACTTCGTCTCCTGCCCTGTCTCTCAGCAGTGCCCCCACCAAGTCTTTGCTGCAGACGCCACCACCACCGCCGCCACCACCACCACCACCTCCTCCTCCTCCTTCATCCTCTCTGTCAGGACAGCAGACCGAGCCACAGAACAAAGAATCTGAGAAAAAACAAACTAAGCCAAACAAGGTCAAAAAAATCAAAGAGGAGGAATCGGAGGCCATCAAACCCGAAAAGCATCCTAAAAAAGAGGAAAAAATCTCATCTGCTCTTTCAGTGTTGGGCAAAGTGGTAGGGGAAACACACATGGACCCTACTCAGTTGCAGGCCTTGCAGAATGCCATTGCTGGTGACCCAGCATCCTTTATAGGAGGACAGTTCTTGCCATACTTTATCCCTGGGTTTGCTTCCTATTTTACACCTCAGCTCCCTGGAACAGTGCAGGGAGGCTACTTACCACCGGTC
>NW_026294573.1:163868072-164038072 GCF_007827085.1 Peromyscus californicus insignis | reverse complement strand
AATGCTACACTTGACTTTTTTAAAACACCAGAAGCCCAGAGAGTCATGTTATGGGTGTTGACTGGAACTGAGGCGAAGTCTCAACTTAGCAACCCACTGTTCCTGGCTGGGTTCCCAGTGCCTTGCACTCATTGTGGTTTATTTCATTGCCTATGTGTGTTCACTAGTCATTTACTGGACCAGGAAACAACGTATGCATTGCCCTTGGGATGTTAACATGTCATACAGTAGATATTTGAAGTAGGGGGTGGGGGGAAAGGGAGCTCCAAATGGCCTTGGAGCTGTAGTCTACAAGGTTTAGAGTCCCCATGCTATACTCAACACTGCTTTATGGGTGCTATTTCCTTACAGAAATTCTGTAAAGTAGATGATCTGAGCCCTTTCCTATTTACAAGCAGGAGATGGAAGCTGAATGCTCTCCAGTGTACACACTGATAAGATTGTGTCAGGTTTATCAAAATCCAACACAGTAACTCCTTAGCTGTCTTCTCCATTTTCAAGAGTTTTCTTGTTTTTTGTTTTGTTTTGTTTTGATGATGCTACCTTTTAATACATGAAGAACTTGAACATGGTTTTTCGTTCTAATCCAAGATGATACCGGACACCCCAAACTCTCCATTCTGTCAGTCCCCATGGTACAGGCATCCAGTTTGCCTTGCGTACACTTTGAGCCTCACTTTGCTTTTGGATCTCTCCCTACTCACCGCTCTCTCTGTACTTCAGGAATCTGAGAGCTCACATCTGGGCTCTGCACATGGTCTCCCTTCTCCACTTGTTCCTGCTTTCAACATAATTTGCACAGATATCATTATCCAAACTCGTATACATAAACATGTAACTACTTCTATCCAATCAACTTCTCTTTGAATTCCCCTTTCTGTTTGAATTAAGGAAAGTTAGTGGAAATCAAGACTATGTACTTTTCAGGGCCCCAGGAAAAAAATGAAAATGCAAACATTTCAAGACAGTTACAAAAGAGCATTAAACTAGTGGTTGACCCCTCTGAGCTCAATGGAGTCCTGCTCATACCCTTGAAAACAACCCAGCAGTCACTCTTTCACTTTGCTTCCCATTCTTGGGGTCATGCTTGAAATCCAGAAGGGCTTTCGTATTTCACGCTATCGGGAGAAGAGTCCCTTCACGGGTATACCCTTTCCATAGTGGCCTAGTTTGTTGTCTGTTGCTGTGATTAAACACAAGAATCCGTTAAAGCAGAAAGGGGTTTTTCAGCTTGCCTGTTATAGGGAAGTCAAGGCAGGAACTCAAGGCAGCAACCTGACGGCAAGAACTGAAGCAAGATCATCGTGGAAGGCTGCTTCCTGGCTTGCTCCCCATGGCTTACTCAACCTGCTTTTTTGTACAGTCTAAGACCCCCTACCCAGCAGTGGCACCACCCATGTGGGCTGGGCCCTCCCACATTAATCATCAATCAAGAAAACACCTTACCAACATGCCTATAGGCCAATCTGATGGAGACAATTCCTCAGTTGAGTTTCCCTCTTATTGAGTGACTCAGATTTGTGTCAAGTTAACAAAAAAAACCACACAAACCACAACAACAACAACAACAACAAAAAAACCTTACAAACTCCTGTGGTATCTGATGAAAAAAACAGTCTGTCTAACTTTTTATATTGGTCCAAACAAGTGGCCTTTCTGACCATTAGGTTATTCTGCCTTGTGCTACTGACACACCTTAGGACAAGGAAAGGACTTTAAGTTTATATTAGGCTTGTCCTCAAACCCTTAACTCTACCTAGGAGTATGCTTCCATTAGCCATGGGTCTGGAGGGAAAACAGAGCTGTGTGAGCATCTACAGCAAAAAATGTGCACAGTTTCTCTACACATGCTCCCCATTGCCTTGCCTGTGCACCCTTGACTTGTCCCAGGCCTGGGAGATTCATCCATGTGTAGTCAAGATTGTCCATGTCCTGCACCTTCATTTTCTCTCTAGAGCCCAAGCAATTAAACCAGGAAAGCCAGCATGAGGCACCTGCCCATTCTCCTGTCTTAACTCTGCTGTTGGCATTCTCTGAAATAAAGACTCTCCAGCAGGAACATTAAGGGAAAATTGTAAAGTTGGCAATGAAAATGGGAATGAACAGTTAGGAAGAAAAATACCAATTGATAAATACATTATCCAGCTACATATTATATCTCTAGGGCTATGAAGAATGTGTATATAGATTTCTAGGAGCCACAAACTTTCAATGCCCTATATCATGATTAGAAACAATAATATTAGCCTGAATAGCCATGTATGTTTAAAAATTAAAGTGTGCATGCAATGCCTACCTCCCACCATTGTGCTAATCCTTTATAAGGAGCTATTAACTCATGCTAACTTAATAATCCCAAGGAGCTTTCCAAACTGGCCTTCCCGTTGTTTCCAAGGTATGGGCAGAGAGGGAGTTAAAAAGATGTAGAGACATACAGTCGGACAACGGAGGAGTCTCAAACCCAGGGTACAGACGACAGTCAAGTGGGTTCAGAGGCTGCCTCTGACTCGGTGTTCCCCCACCGCCCCATTCGCGGCTCAGATTTCATCTTGACGTCATTCTTATCACCAGGCCTTAGGTCATGTGGGACACATCGAAGGACAAATCTCGGGCAGGGGAGTCTTGCACTGTCATGTCCATGGCTAATCACTGCCTGTTTCTCTCTAAACTTCATGCCTTACCCTAAACATGACCTCTCTTCTCTCTCTCCTTTCTCTACCTCATAACCTTTCCATGCTCAATCAACCTTTAAATAACTTAGGTATTCTTCTAATATATTGCACATATATAACTAATACATATTGACTAACATTTGGTTATTAACGTAAGTCTAAAACTCTCCAGAAGAGCAGCAGAGCAGACTATTGCCCTTAAGATTTATATGTACATATAAATATAAATTCTTCATGTCTATCAATCCATTTTCAAAGCCAGTTCATACTGCGTGTCGATGAGCTTTCTGTGATTTGACATGAAGGTCACGCATGCCCAGGGAGCTCCTGTCTGCTGTCTCCTCAGGAGGCTGTGCTCACTATAACCACCAATAACCATAACTTCCATTCTTAACCAAAAGAGAGTCATTGGCTCATACAATTCCAAAATTAATATTGCTCATGAAGATTCTGCTTATTTAGTCTTTTAAATAATATTTTACACAAAAGTCATAGCTAAGAAATTAATTAAGCTGTCCATTCAATTTTTTTAACATCTAACTAAAATAAGAGATGCATACTGGAAGACTCTAGAAATCAAGTCATGCTGGGACGGTCGCTCTCTGAAAATGACCCCAGGTGACAAGAGCCTTGGGGAGAAAAGCTGCCACAGCCCCAGGACTGAGTCTGATAAAGCAGCCTAATGGAGAGCACGTACAGGCACCCAGGGCTCTGTGGCCACAACCCCCTTAGTCTGCGTTTGCACTTAGCTGCGTGTACACTGCAGGCATCTCTTCACGTGGGGAACAGGGAAATAAATTGCTCCCAACCACAGTGACAATGCTGTTTGCACTATGGAGATGCATAATAGGAAGGCAGAAGGTTAAAGGTCTCTCCTCTAGGGGTGGCAGAGGAAATTTGGATTTTTATCCTAATAACACACTGGGAACAAGATTGGTAAGAAATGTTCTGTTTTCAGAGGTTGCTACAGTAGGTAGATCAAAGTTTCTCTTTCAGAAATGAGCTGAAGACGATTCAGTTGGTAAAGTGCTTGTTTCATAGCATGAGGACCCCTGAGTTTGATCCTCTGAAGTCCATGTAGAAAAGAAGAGAATGGTAGAGTATATTTGAGATCCCAGTAGAGACCACCATATGCCTGGTGCTACCTAGTGTACTTGGCAAGTCCTAAGTCATGAGAGACCATATATATATATATATATATATATATATATATATATATATATATATATATAAAATGATAGTGCCTGAAGAGTATATATAAATATATGGATAAATAAAAAGATAATGCCTGAGGAATACACACACACACACACACACACACACACACACACATATATATATATATAGTGCCAGACAGCCTGAGGTGGTCTAGGCCTCCACATGCATATACATAAAGATTCACTAATCAATATGTACACATATTTGTATAAATACGAAATGGACACTTCAGGTATATTGTAATGGAGCACTTTACTCATTCATTGATTTAAAAGATATTCATTGTGATTAGAGCAAGAAGTCAGAGACTTCCATTCTGTTGCTGGATTCTACTTATTTGATCTTAAAATGACACACAAATGTAAGTATGGGAACTATCATCTGTTTCCTCACGGTGACTGTGGCTCTCATCTCCTGCCCTTGTCACCGTTAGTATCCCTCACATTTTAGGAGTCTACTTGCAATTGTGAGTGAACTGGCCCCTGCAGGCTAAGAGGCCTGAACAGGCAAAAGAGGAAGCAGAGTTTGGTTCTAATGTCTTCTTTGTGGTCCTCCAATGTCCTTCTTACTTTCTCACATGTAGAGAACATTCTTCTCTTTCTAATAGGACATAATAAGAATTGCATCCCATTCCTGCAACCATGGTGTGACATTGTTTTGTGGAAGCTGAATTGTACATTAATACTCAAAAGCTTACTCATGTTATCGTGCTTTGATAAAGATGTGCCACTACTGTTCTGTGTATGACTTGTCCTTTCTTTCTTTTCTGATCCTTAGTCCTTCACTTGATTCTCAATTCTGTTCATGACTGCGTTCTGCATCTTCTTTCTTCTTTTTCATTCAAGTCATCAACATCCTTTTAAAATCAGACGGCGTATTGACTCAGTGGCTAACTTATGAATCTGCCAGGAAGTGTGACTGCTGTAGCAACCTAGAATTTTGGTGGCTATATCAAAACAAAAGGAAGCTTCCCATTCATTCTTTGAATCCAGCCATTCTAGGTGAGTGCTCATAGTCCAAGATTCTTTGGACAGATGCTTCCCAAATCTTGACTGGAAGAATAATTTCATCTCATGACATCACTGTTTCAAAGCATCAGAGCATTCTTTTCTTTCAGTTACTAACAGAAGGTAAAGATGTGAAGACCATGCCTATAGTGACTTCAGCGCTACTCAGTCTGTTTGCAGAAACATGGAAAGGGAACACGTTACCAGGTCCCTTGTGGATCTCCAATATCCTTTCATCTTGCTCTCACATGTACAAAGCACATTTTTCCTCCTGATGAGACAGTGGGAACCACTTAATTTTCCTGCCTTCAGTTAGAAGACATATGAGGGACATGTCAGATGGGGATCCCAGTAATCCAGTGTTACAAAGTGATCCTTCTTCAAACATTTTTCCCTTGGTCCTAAGGAACACTTCAGATCATGGGTTCTTCACAGATTTCTTCCTTCCTACCTCCTTCCCTTCTTTCCTTTTGTCTTCTCTTTCTTTCTTTTTTGAGACCAGATCTTGTACTGTAGTTTAACTGAACTTGCGTTTGTAATCTTCCTGCCACAGTCTTTTAAGTGCTGGAATTAGAGGTGTGCACTACCGAGTCTATCTTTCTTTGCATATTTATAGTTAGTCTCTATCCTAATTTTGTAATTCTTGACAATAAACATCTGTTACTTAAATGTTGCCTGGGCTTCAGCTTCTGGATGCACCTAGGCTATTCCTTTGGATTTGGTATCTCTGTAGGAGTTTCTGTCCCAGCCTGACTCACACTATGACCACCGGACTGTTTCCATCTGGAGTGTGTTCTATAGCAGAAGGCACATTGCATGGTGGAGAGAACTAAAGCCCCCAAGTTTTCGACTTTTAAATCACCAGAAGGATAAAAACCATATGAGACAAGGCAAATGAATGTAGGAAGCACTGGGTTTGGTATTCAGCATGGTATAAACCTGGTTTTTGTGGTTATGCCTGAGATCTCAGCATTCTGGGAGGTAAAGGCAGGAGGGCCAGAAGATCAAGATCATCTTTATATACATAGTGAGTTCAAGGCCATCCTGAGTTACTGGAGAATTTGTCTCAAAAAGAAGAAATAAAAGAAAAAATAAATAATTAAAATGTATATAGCTCTTTGCTACATTATGAGTAAAGTGTGAGGGTAGCAGAATAATTGAAAGAAGCAAGGCTATGTGTGGAAGTATACAGAAATGACCAGAATATGTAAATCCAATGATTATGAAGAGCTTAGAAGAGCAAGATGGAGAATAACTACTGGTAGGTCTGAGAGTTTTTTTCTACTACTACTACTACTACTATTATTATTATTATTATTATTATTATTATTATTTAACATCTCTACTCCAGCTTCACCTCCCTCATCTCCTACCAGTCTCTCCCCTTACCTCCCCTCTGCCCACTCATCCACCCCTCCATTTTTCTTCAGAAAAGGGCAGCCCTCCCATGGGTATCAAGGAATCATGGTATACCAAGTTGCAGTGAGACTAGCCACTTCCCCTCCTATCAAGGCTGGATGAGACAACTCGGTATGAAGGAAAGGGTCCCAAAAGCAGGTAACAGAGTCAGAGACAGCCCCAGCTCCCACTGTTAGGAGTCGTACAAGAAGACTAAGCTACATAACTGTAACATCTATGCCGAGGGCCTAGGTAAGTTCCACGTAGGCCCCCTGGTTGTAGTCTCTGTAAGCCCCTATGAGCCCAGGTTATTTTGTGATGTCTCTGTCTCCTCTGACTCCTACAATCCTTTCTACCCCTGTTCCCCACGATCACCTGAGCTCTGACCAGTGTTGAGCTGTGGATCTCTGCATCTGATTCCATCAGTTGCTGCATGAAGCCTCTGTAATGACAATTGGGATAGCCACCAATCTATGAGTATAGCAGAATATCATTAAGAATCATTTCATTGACTTCTTTTCTTTGTCAGTCATGTTTGGTTCCATACCAGGTCTCTGGGATATCCAGCCTCTGGGTCCTGGACCTCCAGGCATTGTCGGGTGAGTTCACTCTTGTGCCCTGGGTCTCAAGCTGGACCAGTCATTGCTTGGCCACTCTCCTCCCACAATTTCTGCACCACCTTTATCCCAGCACATCTTATAGGCAGGACAAATTGTAGGTCAAAGGTTTTGTGGCTGGGTTGGTGTCCCAATCCCTCCACTGAAGTCTTGCCTGGTTACAGGAAATGGTCAGTTCAGATTCTATATCCTCTACTTCTAGGAGTCTTAGATAGGGTCACCCTCGTAGATTCCTGGGAGTTTCCATTGAGCTAGGTTTCTAGTTCATCACTGAGATGCCCCCAGATTCCAGTTGTCTCTCCCAATACTATTTGCCTCCATCCTCCCCAACCTGATCCTTCCTATTCCCATCCCCACTCACCCTCTCCACCTGAAATCTCTATTCTATTTCCCCTTCCCAGGGAGATTAATGTGTCCCCCTCTTGAGCCCTCCTTGTTACTAAGCTTCTCTGGGTCTATGGATTGTAGTATAGTTATCCTTTACTTTACAGCTAATATCAATTTATAAGTGAGTAAATATCATGTTTGTCTTTCTGTGTCTGGGCTACCTCACTCAGGATGATTTTTTTCTAGTTCTACTAATTTACCTTCAAGTTTCATTGTTTTTAACAGCTGAGTAATACTCCATTGTGTAAATATATCACATGTTCTTAATCTATTCCTCAGTTAAGGGACATCTAAGTTGTTTCCAGTTTCTGGCTATTACAAATAAAGTTGCTATGAACATAGTTGAGGAAGAGCCCTTGTAGTATGATGGAGCATCCTTTGGGTATTTGTCCAGGAGTGATATAGCTGGATATTAGGTAGATCAATTGCCAATTTTCTGAGAAACTACCCTATAGATTTCCAAAGTGGCTGCACAAATTTGCACTCTCATCCCTTGCTCCACATACTCTCCAGCATGAGTTGTCACTTGTGTTTTTGAACTTAGCCATTGTGACAGGTGTAAGATGAAATTTCAGAGTCCTTTTGATTTGCATTTCCCTGATGGCTAAGGATGCTGAAAATTTCTTAAAGTGCATCTCAGCCATTTGAGATTCTTCTGCTGTTAATTCTCTGTTTGGATCTATAACCCATTTTTAATTGGATTATTTGATTTGTTGATATCTAGCTTCTTGAGTTCTTTATATATTTTGTATATTAACCCGCTGTTGGATGTAGAGTTGGTGAAGATCTTTTCCCATTCTTTAGGCTGACATCTTATTGATGGTATCCTTTGGTTTACAGAACTTTTTCAGTTTTGTGAGGTCCCATTTATTGACTGTTTTTCTTAGTGTCTGTGCTATTGGTGTTCAAGAAGTTGTCTTCTGTGCCAATAAATTTGATGTATTTCACACCTGCTCTTCTATTAGGTTCATTATATCTGGCTTTTAGGTGAGGTCTTTGATCCACTTGGACTTGAATTTTGTGCAGGGTGATAGATACGGATCATTTTGCATTCTAAGGGAAAGAAAATATGCTGGAATTAGATAATGATAATTTTAACATATTTTGTGAATATACTAAATGTAAGTACCCTCTGAGAAAGCCAATTTCATGGCATCTGAATTTTATCTCAATAAAAAATTACATACAGAGAGAAGTGGATATAAAAAACATTAATTTTAGTCTGCTAAATCTGGCTTTGTTGAGGTAATGCATCTTCCATATTTTAAGCATCATAATGACTTAATTTACATTTAATGCAGTATAAATTGTGTTATCATCCTACCTAGCTCTGGTAAGGAATTGATGTCCTTTAGAAATAATACTGTCATGCTTGAAATATTGGGACTGAAAATTGCAGAACTGTAGGTAGGAAGAGTCCGGATTCCCAAGTCTGGCTTTCAAGCTCCTCAGGTAAGTATTTGCAACTAGAGGGTAGAAAAGTCATCGATAGGTGACCCTGAAGTTTGTAAGAGAGAGGAAGCTGATGTGGGGTCCATAAAGCATTGACTGGTGTATTAGCAGGAGATCACGTTTATGCTGTACCAACACTAGAAGCACTGTAGGGAGCACTCTTCCTCCTCTGTGTTGCGAGGTCATTAAGGGGTTATGTACTCTACACACTTTATGTCATCGGCTCTCCAGTCTTCTTAGATTTTATAATCATTCAAACTCACACACTAGAGTGCATGCACACACACACACACACGCACACATACACACGCACACACACACGCACACACACGCGCACACACACGTGCACACATGCACACGCACACACACGCACACTCACACACACACGCACACACACGCACACGCGCACACACATACGCACACACACACATGCACGCGCACGCACACACATGCCTGCACACACGCACGCACACACGCACACGCACGCACACACATGCACACGCACACGCACACACACATGCACACACGCACACACACATGCACACACGCACACACACATGCACACACGCACACACACACACACAGGCACACACACGCCCCTTGTATTAGCCATATCTGGAAAGCCATCTAACCTTTACTTGTAAAGGAAAAGAAATAATTATGAAGACGGAAGCATAAAAATCTCATATTTTCATGAAAAGAAAAAGAAAGTGAAAAATACCCCCAATCCTACCTTTTAAAGTCTCTCTCAGAGAACACTGCTACTCATAGTCAACACTTATATAACACTTCAGAATTTCATCACATTTGTACGCTGAATGCCAAAGGTAACACCTACTGCAGAAATTACACTCTGTGCTTTTAATTCCAGGAGTCTAGAGGAATAGTAAAAAATCACTACCTTTTTTTTAAGTTGTTAGTATCACACATCCTAAATATGCGTTAATGAAACCTCCAGTGTTTCTGCAAAAGTGCTTCTGTGAATGGAGATGGGAGAAGTGGATATAGCGGCCTTCTTGTTTTACGGAGACAATGTTGAATATGGTTTAACTATGAGCATTCTCCAAAAGATCAGCACAATTTAATTGACTTCATTTTCACTAAGGGAGATGAGATATGACACAGAAGGCCACTGTCAAAATCATATTTATATTTGATGCATTTTACAAACCTGTGCAATTAAGTTGCCAAAAGCTATTCCCCGGCAGTAATAAAACTGGTATGTGCTTAGTAAGAATGTTGACAACAGTCCTCTGAGATATGAGGTATGAATATTATTACAGCTGGGGAAAGAGATGATGGTAAGTTGAGTGACTTGTCCAAGGAGACACCATAAATTGGATGTATTCTTTGGGGATGACCTTCACTTCCTTTAAGACTTTGCTCTGTGATACTGCGTGGCCTTTCTGAGCTGCTGGAAGTTTCCTCATTAACCTTGCAGTTAATCTTCATGTTTTATGAGACCTTTCCTAGATATATAAATAAAATCTTTTTAATACAATTTCTCAGGCCATGTAAATTAAAGAAATCCACTCCTAATAAGGACCAGAGAAAATCTACTGTATCCACATGATATTGGAAACCCAGTGACTAATGACTTCCATCTGCCCCTAGTAACTGATGGGAGGTTATCACATGGCCTTGCATATTACCCTTATTATTTGGGACTGATACATAAATACATTAGAACTACTAGCTAGACTTTGTGATAATGGGAGCAATATGTGGAATATAATAGGAACTTCAAAGATTTCTTAGTGAAGTACAGGTCAGGAAAGAAACTTCATTCCAACAATAAAAGTGCTGTTGCAAAGTTCCATTTGCTGTTTTCTATGTAATGAGCTGGATATCTAGAAACTAGTTTCAGAAGAGGGGAAATGATATTTCATATAATGCTTTGCAGAGCATCTTACGGTACTTCTCAGGCACTATCAACAGTCTTGAGTTAGTCTTCAGGAAAGTATGTAACTCAGACATGAATTGATACTACAGCTTGGTTGCAGGATTTCTTTTAGAGAAAAATCTCAGTTTTTGCTTGTGTCCTTCAACTGGTAAGATGGGGCCCCACCTAGATTATCAAAGGCAATCTCATTTTTTAAAAGCTAACCAGTTATGAAGAATGATCACACTTGGAAATACTGCCCCACTAGCATGAGATTACTGTTTGAATTAATAAACTGGCATTATAACCAAGCCAATTTTCTACATGATAGTAAGGCTTCCAGCCTCCACTTTGTGAACTTGGTACCCATTATATCTCTTTAAGCCAATTTAATCTCCAAATAAAGAATTGTGAAACAACTCCCGTATATGTAAGACTGACCATATCAATTCCTTTTCCAAAAGAAGATCAAAGTTCTTGGTTGATAGGCATTCTTTTCTTTTTTGTTTCTATCCTGTAACTTTGTGATATAAATTAAATAATATTGATTAATGAGTAAGAGGGAAGAAAACAAAGATATCTGGCTCACACATACAAGTAGATAATTAATAAGAAAGAGATTGTCATAATTGTCACACTCATTAATTTTGCAATTAATTATATGATTATGCCCTCATTTTTGGCTGCCCTTTTATGCTAGTCATGCCACAGCACCTCTGATTTTAGTAGTCATCTGAACTGGCCATGGTTGCTTGCTGTGTTGGATGATTCAACTCTTCATTTCTTTTTTTTTCTTTTTTCTTTTCTTTTCTTTTCTTTTATTTTACAATACAATTCAGTTCTACATATCAGCCACAGATTCCCTTGTTCTCCCCCCTCCGGCCCCCTTCACGTTCCCCCCAGCCCACCCCCCATTCCCACCTCCTCCAGGGCAAAGCCTACCCCGAGGACTGAGATCAACCTGGTAGACTCAGTCCAGGTAGGTCCAGTCCCCTCCTCCCAGGCCGAGCCAAGCGATCCTACATAGGCCCCAGGTTTCAAACAGCCAACTCATGCAATGAGCACAGGACCCGGTCTCACTGCCTGGGTGCCTCCCAAACAGATCAGGCCAATCAACTGTCTCACCCATTCAGAGAGCCTGATCCAGTTGGGGACCCCTCAGCCATTGGTTCATAGTTCATGTGTTTCTATTCGTTCGGCTATTTGTCCCTGGGCTTTATCCAACCTTGGTCTCAACAATTCTCGCTCATATCGCTATTTGGACTCCCAGAGATCCACCTGGGGCCTAGCCATGTATCTCTGCATCCAAATCCCTCAGTAGTTGGATGGGGTTTCTAGCACGACAATTAGGGTATTTGGCCATCCCATCACCAGAGTAGGTCAGTTCGGGCTGTATCTCGATCATTGCCAGCAGTCTGTTGTGGGGGTATCTTTGTGGATTTCTGTGGGCCTCTCTAGCACTTTGCTTCTTCCTATTCTCAAGGATGACTGGACTGCTACTCACATCACCAGGGAGGCTACCTGGAAAACAGGACCCCAAGAAAGACACAGGAATCACCCAATGACGGAGAAATGGATGAGATCTACATGAACAGCCTGGACATGAGTGGGAGAAATGAAGGGCGAGGGTCGAGGGAAAGAGAGCTTGGGGGAGCAGGAGATCCCAGCTGGATCAAGAACAGAGAGGGAGAACAAGGAATAGGAGACCATGGTAAATGAAGACCACATGAGAATAGGAAGAAGCAAAGTGCTAGAGAGGCCCACAGAAATCAACTCTTCATTTCTAAAGGGTTTTAGCCACACTTCTATTTGAGGTGAACTAAATAATTTCCTATGCATTAGATCATAAGACATGACAAAATTAAGACATACCCCAGCAGTCCTTTTATATTCTGATCTGGCATTTCTTGCATCCATTGCATTAGGAATAATCCAGTACTGCTTGGTAACTAGGACCAATCAATCACTCCAGGCAATAAAATAATTCATTTCTCTGCCTATCAACTCAGATGTATGAAAAACCAAAAGTGACTTGTGCTATATAGTAGGGTATTCGGGAGGTGGTGAGTCAGGTTATCAAGACAGCTATGTGGAAGTGATAGGATGCATAATAACATCTGTGTATTCCATGACCAGGGCCTTCAACCTCTTCTTCACCTCCTTCGATTAGGAGAACACCTAAAAATATTCACTATCTCCTATGAATCATTAGGGCATGGCCCCAGAGGCACCAAAACAACACAGATCACTGTTTTTGGTTGCCCACATTAACTAATCTTTGGCTGCATTGCTGAAGACATCACACCACCCTTTGGTTGCAGGATGGAGAAATCAATCTCAAATTACCAGGAAGCTCTTTCCATGGTGCCCAGAATTCATAGCTGTGGAAGGTGTTATGCAGGTTCTCGGGGAAGAAAAGATACCAATGGTCTTACCAGGCACTGGACTCAGCATGCCACAATATCAATCCAACAGGCAAAATGTGTCTACCAGTGCACTGGTGCCATAAACGCTATGGAAATAGTCAACTGCTTTCTGATTGAATTTAAGGCCGGCACCATGGGAAGGAACTCATTCCTAGTTCTGTAATGCAGGTCGGAAACCCAAGTCTGGAGAGGTAATAGGCCCTCGAGGGAAACCTAGGATAGTTGTTTTGCTTAATGGTTGTGTTGTCAAATCCACTTTGAGTATTTGTTAATTCACAGAGATAGGCGCTCCTCTCACACTTGGTTAAAAAAGTTTCTTTATGTGGTAGACAGAGGTTAAATACCAAGGTTCATAGCTGGTTAAAGTGCTCAGAATGAATGATTGTGAGCACTCAGCTGTAGGTGGGACATCTGTCCCCAAATTCTCCACCCTGTCTTCAGGGAACATCATGGAAGTGGGGTCTGAGGAAAGACCAGAAAGAACAGAAGATTATAAAATGTTGGGAATTGCTGCCTATTGGACATGACATGGCTATTGTACACATGAGCTCACATGAACTCAGCAGCTGATGTTAGCTCCATAAGACTTGTATAAGTTCAGTTTGGGTGAAGGGCCTTCCAAGGTTCTATCCCTTGCGGAGGAGCCATACACTTGATGGATGCTAGGGTAGGGAATTATTTATTCTTAGGGACATGGCCACTGATAGGTCACCCAAGTCCCACTGCTCAGCCCTGTACTCTGGTGCACACAGGCAGCACCAACAGGACTCGATGGATTATATTTTACAACGAAGTCACAACTGCATAGACTGTTATGTTGTTAAGTATGGCATTCATGGAGTCCAGAGATGATGGTTTTGCCAGATTTGTGTTTAGTGAAAGCAATCTCATATTCAGAAAAGTGTCTAGTTAAGTAAATGGAATCCTTATTTTTAGGCACATTCATTCTCCATGTGAGGGGGATAAGGCTGGCCTGCACAGCACAGGCTTATCAGTCACTGACAGCAGATGGAGAGCTACCTATGATGAGTGGAAAAGGGTGGGGCAACTTCAGGTGAACTGTGCATTTGGGATACAGAAGAAGCTTAATTGTGCAGTATACATGGCTGAGAAAAAATACTTTCCATAGAAGTTACTGTTCTGTGCCTGAATAATAATTTAATCTATTACTTTGATATTAACTGCAGAGTCAAAGAGGTATTTTCCAGTGCCTTATCAAAGGGCAAACACTAAAAAGTATCCTGATGAAAATGTCTGGGACTGTCTTTTAACTCAAAATGTGCTTGACAAACGGCTCTTACTGTGATGTTCATGATACATTTGAAAACAAGAATAATGGCTATTTTCTGTGCTGCTTCCCTTCTAATGAGTGTTGCATGAAGGAATGTGTTTCCAACACGTATCTCAGTGCACAGAACACAACCACTTAGATCCATCATCACTGAAAGGAAACCAATCACATATGCCTTGGCAACAGTTGTGAAGTAGTTAATGAGTCTGTGCGAAGGTGGAGGCTAAAGGAGATGAAATACTTTGCTGGAAACTGACCTCAAGGTTTACTTCATCGCAAATAGTACAGATAATAGATTGCTCTGTGTGTGTGTGTGTGTGTGTGTGTGTGTGTGTGTGTGTGTGTGTGTGTGTATAAAACTTCAAAATAAAATGCAAGCTTACTGTAGAAAAAAGTTAAAACTGAATCAAATGAGAAATAGAGACAATTACTATGCGTTGCTTTTGTATCTCTTATATATATATATAATCATATTCAGTCTACACAATATTGTTAATGATGATGATGATGAGCTGATAGCTAACCTTTAATTTTATGAATTAGGATGTATTCTAAGTACTTCATATAGACTAAACTGCATGACTCTGACAAACAATATAGAGGATAGATAAGTTCTTTAGTTTTCTTCACTTACCAACAGGGATCCAGAGTCTTAGAAAGAATTAACCCAATTGTCAAAAATACCTATCATGAAAGGTAGAAACCACTCATTCTCAGGAGTGTCAACAAGACAACCCAGTCCTTTAATCATGGACCATACATAGCACAGGCACATTTTATTATGTTGGATTTCTACTGCACACTTCCTTGTGATGGGACTGAAATATGATAGCACTGTTATTTTGTGTTGTTCTGTATGCTGATAGCCATCGGTAACAAACCATCACAACTCAAAAACATCTATTGAACTATAGACAATACTATATACAATATTAAATGCTTACAGCATTGTTTTGTGATAGTTTCATGCATTGACCAGGCTAAGCTAAGGGATGTCCAAATGACTGCTAAACCATTGGAGTTGGATGCTTCTCTGAAGGCCTGTCCAAACAGAATTAGCACTTGCATCAGTAGGTGGAACCATTATTTCTCTCATCACTGTGAGTGGGCGTCTTTCAATTTATTTAGAATAAAAGGCAGAATAGGGCCAATTTTGCTCTCTCCTATAAATGTACTTACACATTCCACCAGGACTGCTAGTTCAGGTGGGTAGTGGGACTTATACTATCAACTGCCCTGATACCCAGATCTTCAGCATTGGCTCAAATTATTTCACCAGTTTCTCCATGCCCCCGCCCCTGCCCTGCAGCTGGCAAATGGTGGCTCACAGGACTTTCCCACACCAGTCACCAGTTGAACCAATTCCTCAAAATCAATCTTTCTATATGTCTCATTATATAATCTGGAGAAACTGACTGATCTACTATAGAGACATTCTGATTAATCCCCATAATGTTTTTTCCTCCATGATTCCATTAAGCCTTTATCCGTGTGAAGGAGAAAAGCCAGTCAGTTTCTCAGTACACTACCATGCAACCCAGCTCAGGATGTCTTCTCGGGCAGTGGTTCTCAGCTTCCCTAATGCTGTGACCTTTTAATATAAGTCTTCATGTTGTGGTGACTCCCAAACATAAAATTATTTCATTGCTACTTCATGACTGTAATTTTACAACGGTTATGATTTGTAATGTAAATATCTGTGTTTTCTGATGGTTTTAGGAGACCACTATAAAAGGGTCTTTCAACCCTCCCCAAAGGGATCATGACCTACAGGTTGAGAACCACTGTTCTAGGACATTCTGTCTCTTAACTCTTAGAGACTTCTGGTCATGTATATTCACCAATGTGTACAATGAAGTTGGAGATCTTCTGGCTACTTTTACTTTATGAAAAGTATTGTTATCACAGAAATTGGAATTTCCCTCAAATTTCCTGATTTTCCTTCTTTCCCTCTTTTTGAGGCAAGTTCTTGCTATGGCGCCTTGCCTAAACTGGAACTCAATAAGTGGAGCAGGTTATCATTGAACTTGAAGCAATACTTCTGCCTCTGCCTCCTGAGCTCTGGGAGTATAGTCATGCACCAGCACCTTGGCAAAATCTTTAAATTTTAAGATGTACAATAAAGAATCCATTGAATAGGGTAAATAATAGCAAGTGTGAAATTTTCTAAACTGTATATTCCTCTGTACCTACCTACATAGATATATATATGAGTGTATATGCATATATATGTATGTGTGTATATGCATACAGCATACATGCCCGCTTGTTTGTTCAAATGATTTTATAAACCTGTTGCACTCCAATGAAAAGATGAGCCACAGCACTTAAACCTCAACTAGCATTTCATGAATGATAGAGATCAGTTTTCATAGAATAGAGTTTTGAAAAATAAGATTCTTTTTTATAAACAAATTAAGACAATGATGGACGGATTTAGAGGACATCATTATCTAGGAAAGAACAGTAAACTGAAATTCTTGGTGATTTCCTTCTTGCTCTTAACTTTGTGCTCTCAAAGTACTTGTAGTATTTGAGGGAAAAACTTCTAATGCCTTCTAGACATCCAAGCACATTTCTTTTCATATTCAATACTCATTAATTTCACACAGGGATAGGCAGAAACTTCTGTTCCCTCCAGCATGGTGGCTTTCTCTAAGGTCCCTGGTTCAGGGATAACCAAAGATCATGAGTTGTTATCAAATGACATGGAAATGTATCATGCAAGGCTAGGTAAAGTGTTAGGTTAGCTGGATTATAGGAGACATTCAGACACAGAAAATTGGTTTTAAATACTAGTGGGGAAATATTCTGTTTGATGTTATTTTCAGATCCAAGAAGGAGATTGGGATTGTTTTGAATCTGGTTTACAAAGTCAAAGGGTGGAGATTACTAAGAACAATGGTTTGAGTTCTCTTTTCTTATAAATGAGGCTGCCGGAAGGATGTTGTGGTGGGTTGGATCAGAATGGTCATATAGGCTCATATATTTTGATGTTTAATCATCAGGGAGTGGCACTGCTTGAGAAGGATTAGGAGGTGTGGCATTATTGGAGGAAGTATGTCACATTTCAAAACCCCCTGCCAAGCACAGGGTCTTTCTCTTCCTGCTGCCTTTGGATCCAGATGTATAACTCTCACCATCTTCTCTAGTACCATGCCTGCCTGTGTGCTGCCATGCATCTTGCCATGATGATAATGCACTAAACCTCTGAAACTGTAAGCAAATATCAATGAAAATCTTTCTTTAATAAGAGTTGCTATGGTCATTGTGTCTCTTCACAGCAATAGAACTTTGACTAAGATAGAAGTGTATCAAGCATAGTGTTTACCTCTTAAATTCTGAAAATGATATTGTGTTCCTGTAGATCAACATGAATAATTAGTCCAAGACCCTGGACCTCTGATTTTGTGTTTGGTGTTATTTCCTGAGATATCTACATAAAGCATCCTGACTTTCACCTTTTTTGTCAATTCATTTTTTTCTGCAGTCCTAAATTATATTTCAATGCCTGATATTACCCTTCCTAGGTTCAAGATTCATGTGACAAATAAATATTTCCTCTCTGAAATGTGTATTACAGACAGCCCTATTTTAAGGAGATATCATATCTCTGAAGTCTTTAAATTGGATTTTCTTCCAAGATACTTATTTTTCCATTTAATACCATGTACAAATTCGATATCATTCATTTTAGTCAGTACCTAAACTTTGACTTACTGAGAAACCTTTCCTTTATGAACTCTAATCTCAAACTATGACCACTATTGTTTTTTGATTTATCCATGGGGTTAAGAAATAAGCTCTAAACTTTACAACATTGGGCACTTCATCAGGTAACCATGGAATTAAGCACACCAAGCAACATAAAAAGCTAATGATATTAGATATCACTAAACAGAATGAACTAAACAAAAATGGCCTTATGGATGCATGCCTGGAGCAGGATTTAGAGTCCTGTAATGATAGTTTTCATTCATGATATGGAATTTGTAGGATCAAAGTTTCACAGTCCAAGTCAGAACCTTGATGCACAGAAATACTGTCAAAACTCTAAGCTCCCTTCCTTAATGCCTCACTGATTGCAAGATGAAGTCCAAATGTCCCAGAATGCCTAGCAACTCTTCACACTTGTTGTAGATCAGCATCTGCCTCATCTTTCCATGCCCTAACTTTGTGCAATATTTCTGTGATCTGCAAGCCATTCGCATTCTTATCATTCATCATTTGATATTGCTGTGTCTTCAAATCAGGCCTTCTTCTCTAGTTATACAACCTGGAAATCTTCTATGCCAGCTTGAAAGCAAATCTCAGAAGTTTTCCTTACCTTTCAACTCATACTCATAATTAACCAACAAACAGCCTTGCTCCATATGTTCCTCTTAACAAACACAAATCCATGCTTGTACAAACCTTTCTCGAAAAATGAATGGGTCCTTTGTTGGCGCTTCTATAGTAGCGTGCACATATTTCTGTAATTCATTGATTCAATAATTCAGGCATCAATCCATTCATACATTGTTTGCAAAGTAAGCATTGAGTATTTTCTACAAAGTGATGGTGAGTCAGAGATCTAAATGCAGGAATTGAGAAGAGGACCAGGCAGCCTGGTGATCTTGGGTCAGCAATGTAGATTCTTCCTGACAGTCCTTTACTAAGATTATGATTTTTACTTACTATGTGCTGTCCTTGGAGCAGGGGGACCTTATTAATAGTCGTTGGATGTGCAAAGCTTAGCGGTAAAGTTCTTGTTTGTGAACGTAGTATACCTATGTTGTTCCTGCTGCTCCAAGTTTTCAAATTTTATGTTCACTCTCTCCAGTCCACTGAGGCCGATGCTTATTGTTCTTTGAAAGGGGAAATTACCTGCCCAGGGTCATACAATGGTTGAGAAGCAGATGATAAAATAAACTCAGGTATATCCAGCTATCCACAAAAAGTGATTGAAAGAATGAATTAATGAATGCATTCCAGATCAGACCACTTTCCACCTAGTGCTCCTCATAGTGCAGATACATGTTGGCCTCAGGAAGAAGAAAACAAAGAGCCTCAGTCTCCATGCCTATCCTCGAGGAAGCTGCAGATGGCTGATGGCTCTGGAGAGTTTGAAACTTACGCTGAATGTGTCTGCTGCACACCTGATTCAAGAAGACAGCTTTGTTTGGTTAATGTTTTCTGGTTTTCTCTTCTGTAAAGACTGCTGTAGATTTGTTTCCAAAGACAACAGACTAACTGGAGTTGGTAAATAAATTTCTGCTTTTCTCACCCTGGGTTGTGCTCTCCAAAGCTGCCCACTTCGTTCAGTGACTGTAATTCAGAGTGTCTTGTCTGTGTGACTTTTGCTGGAGATCCACCCTAGAACTCACCCATGTGGTCGCCTGAGGAGTCAGCCTGGTATTATTTATTCCAAGCGTGAATCTCTTGGCCTCTGAAATTCTTCTAGTGTCATACCCTGCAGGGCCAGTTTCATTACACATTACATAGTTTTTACATGAGATCATAGAAAATGGGCCCTCTTCAGCTGGCTAAAGTCTTTGCAGTCTTTTCCCTTTAAGATTCTTAGATATCCAGAAACTTTATTTATTTGAATAAGGTTTTCCGGTGTCAATACTGAAGAAGAGGTATGCACATTGGTAGTTATTAGAATTGCATTGAAGCTGGGAAGCATTTTGTAATAAAGTTTTGAATTCCCCCATAACAGAGAAGCTTGTTACTATATGTCATTCTCCTTCCTTTTCTTTTCTCAGAAATAAATATAAACATAATGTGAATATATTGAATAGTAGTACTACTTTTAACAATGATTTTCCCTATTTTCTTGTAAAAATGCCAACTTAAAATGTTAAGGTTATTTTTAAAAAAATACTAATTGATTTCTAAGGGGCTGTAGAATCCAGTTACATCCACTCATATTTCTGTCTTTGTTTGAACCTTCCTACGTACTTGGCTGAGTATTGTAGACTTAAAATGCTTATTGCCAAATAACTTTCATGTGATAGGAGCTGAGGAGGAGTCTCTTTTGCTCTTGGCTTCGTGTTTCTCTCTAACAAGACATCATTAATGAAACGCTACAGACCCCCACCTCCTACTTCCTCCTCCAGAAGAATAGAGGATCTTCTTTTTTCTTTTACTTATTTTTTGAGACTAACATTTCATTCTTGTTTTTCTTTCCTCCAAACCCTCCATATACCCCTCCTTACTTGCTTTCAAATTCATGGCCTCTTTTTTCATTAATTATTGTCACAAGCATATAAAGATACACATATATTCCTAAATATAATCTGCTTAGTCTGTATATTGTTGCTTGAATGTATGTTTTCTGGGATGACCATTGGTATTGGATAACCAATTGGTATGGTCTTCCCTGTGTAAGCCTATTTATCTCATTTTCAGCATTCTTCAGTTACCCATAGTTTGTTATGTAGACTTGAAGGCTCTTGATATTTCTCCTGTCCACTTTGGCATATCTATTTCATCCCTTTTCAGCTCATGTTTGGACAGTCATGTTGGTGAGAGTTTATCAGTTTAGCTTCATACATTACTAGAAGACACACTCTCAGAGCAAACTCTCTGATCTTCTTCCCCTTATAATATTTCTGTACCCTCTTCCACAATGTTCCCTGAACCTTGGGTATCATTGTTTTCTTTCTTCTATGAGCTATACCTGACTGAAGACAAGGGCTTTGGTGTACATGAGTGCCACTAGCTTCAGGAGTTCGAAAATTACAATCTTTCTAGAGATCATGATTCTGGATTCAGAAGTTGGAAGGGAGGTGGCAGATTTGGTATCTACTCAACACTGATTGGACTAATTCAAGACCAAGTTTTATGAAAACAGAGTTTCTCAAAGTTTAGTCACAGAAACAGTTTTAAACAAAATGTGAATGCAATTTTATCTTTAGACACTAGAACTAAAATTCAGTGATATTAGAGGTACAAATCACAAACCCTCTTTCTGTTGGAACTGTATGTTAAACTTCATGTTGAAATATCTGACATTATCTAGTCTAAGAAATGCTAAGTACACAGTACAGTTGTATTCATGCCTACACTCAAGTGCATGTATTTCAAAGCTAACCTCGAGAGGACATTGGTGTTAATGTTGCAGAGCCAATATTAAAGGATTCTTGGTCTAAACTTAACACTTGCTCTGGTTATCTGTGAACTCGAGGAATTAAGAGTTTTCCATCTGATTTTGGTTTTCTCAAATCTCGTGATGTCGTTGTGAAGTCTTATTAAAGCAAGGGATAACACTGATCAGAGCAGGGTAATGTTTGAGATTATCTCCCATTAGAACTTTCTTTCTGTTTTGCTTTTCCTCCAAGGGAAATAAATAAACCGCCAGATTTGTAAAAAGATGAGGCACTATTAAATATGTGATGAGAGGCTAGACAGACGGACAGATAGGAAACCAAAGGTTAGAGCTGTAGAGTTCATTTTCAGGATCCCTGTTTAGTGGAAGTAAATGTTTTCACATTCTTCTGGGAAGGTTATCAGAGTCAGGAAAGGATGTGGGGACAAGACCGGGCAGGAGCAATGGGCCATAAAACCAAATATTTGTTCTTCCCACTGAGCACCACCTGTAACTGTGGCTTGGAAAGGAACTCGTCTGTACCCACCACTAACAGTGAATGAAGCTTCCAGATTGATCAGATGTGCCTGGTTTGAAGATCAGTTTCCACCAGGAGATACCGTACCCCAAAGGTCACTTTGAGCCAGATTTATGGGATTCTCATGTCATCATTACTTAAGTGTTGTTAGAAAGTATGGTGATGCACTTTAAATACAGCCATACTTCATTTTAATGAGAGAAAATGCCTGTGGAGACCCTGTATTGTTGGAAAAATATTTATTTACAGCCGTGAAGCTTTTCTCTTTGAAAAAGGAACTTTCCAGCAAGATTTAGTCAGTTTGGACAAAGAGCTTCCTTGTTGCAGCATCACTGCTGTGGCATCACACAGTCCTGTTCTCAGACTGCCCCATGCAGGCTTCTCTGCACTATGCTCTATGCTGCTGGTTCCCCTTTTTCTTAAGGACAGTGATGTATTCCATTTTTTTAAAAGAACATAATCTGCCAAGTTCATTTATTTATTATACAATGGATCGAGAAAGAAGTGGTTAAACTTATATAATAGGAATATAATCTTTAAAATGATGACAGTGAAATGTATTTAAGATTGGAAATCAATTAAATCGTATGAACATTTATGCCAGTTCAAATGAGTTTATTCATCAGGAAACATACACATATATATTTTGGATGTGTAAAATGATAAAAATAGACCACAAAATTCTGTAAATTGTTGTATGATATGACAATATGTATGATATTTAAAAAAATATTCCTAGATTTTTAATTTGGATGACTGGTAGTATCATTTAAACATGGATTATTAGGAAAAGTTGGTTTGAAGCGGGGGAAACATGTTTTCTGAACTTATTGGGTAGAACTGCCAGTGGAAATTCCAGGTGGATTTATGCAGCAGAAATTTGGATCAAGGTCTGAATGAAGGCCCAAGAATGAGATAAGGGTTTGGGAGTTACAAAGCTTGGACAGAAGTTGAAACCATAAGAGGAGAGGAATCATAAAGCTGAAAATGACATGAGCAGTATATTTAGAGCTCAGCCTCGGGGAACACCTACATTCAATGGTTGGAAGAAGATCTCTACACTGTGTTCAGTTTTCTGTGATTTTCTCCATTTGCTGTAAAGAGAAGATTCTTTGATGAGGTTTAAAACATCATTTATCTGTGGATGTAAAGATAAGATTTAGAATGTAGTTAGGAATTATACTAACCTAGCAAAGTGGTAGTGGTAGATTATCTTCTAAGATCCATCACCTAGTCACAGTATGAGATACATGGGCTTGGAAGTACTATACAATTAATACAACAGAAAATTCAAGGACTAACACTCTATCATATCCTGTTTCCAATTAATGAGGGCAGAGTCAAACCTGTGGCATGGCATACAGCAGGCCAGTGGGTGATTAGAAGGTAGATATCCCTGTCTTAACCCAAGCTAAGACTTACAAAGTTACACTAACCAGGTCATCCAAAAAATCCACTTAGTATTTAAAATTCATTTTGTAATTTAATAACACCCCAGATGAATAGCTAAGTAATTTTCTAAGCATGTAATAAAACACAAAATAATACTTGAAGAGATATAATGTATGTGTGATTTATTATAATTGGACCTGGACAAAACACAGCAAACTGAAAATAAATGATATCCTACTAAATGCAAGTGTGTTTACAACTTTTAGGGAGCAGTTAATAGAACCAAGAAGTCCTCGTGAGTGCAACTGGATAAACGTGTTAGCTAGCACCCAATAGCAAAATAATTTTGTCACATGATCTTTCCAATAGCTTACTCTCAGATTTTAGTGAGAGGTTAAAAGTAATAAAAAACACGAGTTCAAAGTTGACGAAACTTCTTGAGGGCCACAGACTTCCTCGCAGTATGTTGTTAATTAATAAAAGAAAGAGCCTGATCTCTTAGCATGTTTCAGCAACATAGAAAAGCTGTATGTTTCTAGCTGGATAGGGAGTAGACAGAGATAAAGCTGGCCCTGAATGCCGGAACCAGATAACGAAGGGCTTTATGTATCATGCTAAAGAGTCTGGACTTTATCCTGTGGGTTAGCAGAGAGCTATTAAAGACTTTTAAGTAAGGGATTATCATGATCAGATTTCTATTTTCTGGCAGCTTGAGTGCAGGGGAGAAATGAAGGAGGACAAAGACTGGAGTCAAAGAGACCCGTTAGTAAGCCCCACGGAGCCTCCTTTTTAAACTCTGCCTCAAGATTCCCAGACAGTAGAGCTCCAGAGGCATTCTTGGTATGACCTTTCCCTCCCGGGCTCTTAAACTGATCTGGGATTTTCACTCTCCAACATACTGCCATGTGCATTCTTACGCACCCACCCATCCATGTAGGCACACGAATATGTAGATACACACAGAGAGACATAGACTCACAGACACACATACACACACACACACACACACACACACACACACACACACACACACACACCAGGAATATCATCAGCTCTGACTTTTTAAGGCAGGATCAACTGTTGCTGTTTTAGCCTGATCACTGAGAAGTTTTGACATCAAGTATGAATAAAGTACGCCTAAGCCATCAGCCATGCAGCATATAGAGGGTTTGGTCAGGGCTGAGTATAGAGTTATTTATGTATATGTGTGTGTGTGAATTTAATATAAAATGTTTTTGTTTTCTCTTCCTTTATTGTGCATTATGCATAGAATGGATGGAAATATATGCCTAATTCTGAAAGAAAGAGAAAAGATTTGGAAAAGAAAAGTAAAGACTCATGTGTTCAGTGAACCCATATAAACAGGCTCATCAAGTCAAGAATCTTGTACATTGATTACCCCAAGCTAGTCACTAAAGAGATGTCTAAGGAAAGCGGAAAGTTCCCTTTCTTAGAAAAATAGAAAACTGGGTATAAAGTGTAATAAAAAAAATTGCCAAGGATGATTCCAGATAGCAAGTTTAGAGGTTTAATTTTCTCTCAACTTGATATAAACTAGAGTCATCTGTGAAGAGGAAACCTCAGTTGAGAAATGCCTTCATTATATTGACCCTTAGGCAAGTCTGTGGGGCATTTTCTTGATTAATGTTTAATACAGGAGAGTCCAGGTTACTAGGGGTGGTACTACCCACCCTGGGCAGATCCTCCTGATCTGCAAGTTCAGCAGCCTTCTTCTAAGAGAGTGGTTCTCAACGTGTGAAAGGGTTGGACAACCCTTCCACAGGGGTCAAATATCAGATATCCTGAATACCAGATATTTACATTGTGATTTGTAATAGTAGCAAAGTTACAGTTGTGAAATCACAATGAAAATAATTTCATGGTTGGGTCACCACTACATGAATTGTATTAAAGGGAAGTTGATAACCACTTCTCTAATATATCTGCTTCAGTTCTTGCCTGCATACTCCTATCTTGAGTTCCTGCCCCAACTTTCCATTATGATGTAAGATATAAGCTGAAATAAACACTTTTTCCCCGTGTTGGTTTTGGTAAGTGTTTTATCAAAGCAATAGAAAGTAAACTGGAACACAAACGACAGACATTATCTGAATTTGGGATTCTAATGGCACATGTTTCTCCGTTAATGTCTGCAGGACAGACGGTTATTGTTCCTGCCACCAAGTCTTGTGACATAAGGAATAATGCAACTCCTGTAGATTGTCCAACTAGATTATGCTTAAAGGGAACTTCAACTAATACCTATATCATCATTATTGCTAGAAATATCATTGATTGAACATTCTTTTCTAATCCCCTAGGAAGCAAACACCCTTAGCTTTTCTTATTTCTCATGGCAACATACAGAAGAGAGTGGTGGTAATCTAATCTGATCAGTGAAGTGGAAAGTTGGGGAATGAGCATTTGCTATTAATTCAATCATGACATTAAAGACATTCCTTATTATTCCTCCTGTTCCTTCCTTCTTTCTTTTGAGATAGGGCCTCACTCTGTAGTCCAGGCTGGGCTAGAACTCCTGCCAATCTTCTTGCCTCAGCCTCCTGAGTGCTGGGATTGTAGAAGGTTTTCTTCCTTAGTTTTCTTCTGGTACTGCGGATGAAGGTCAGGATAAGGTTTATCTCCTGCATGGCAGGTAAACATTCTACCCCTCAGCTACAACCCCCAAACCCTAGAAGATATTCTGATAATGCTGCAAATCTTTAATATGATTATTAATTATGGCAATGCAACTTAAAATACTACATCTCTTCAGTTTTTCAGGGGTGGAACAGATACACAGCACCAAGTTGGTGGAAGTCAAGCAACAACTTAGAGGAGTCAGTTATCTCCCTCTACTATGTGGGGCCTGGGAATTGAAGTCAGGTCTTCAGGTTTGGCATCAGTACTTTTACCCTCTCAGCTGTTATTAGGCTTTATTTTGAAGTCAGGTTTGTCTGTGCTTCTGCCAGTGTGGAAGTATATGACAGTAATGGGACTACTCTGAGAGAAATAAGCACGGGCAGATTTCTTTGTGGCTGCTGCAAAAACCCACAGGGTTTTTTCTTACCGAAGTGATACCTGTGAGGCAGTGAGTAGGGAAGCATGAAATCACACGCGAGGAAACACACACTGCAGCTACCGGCAGGCACTGAGGTCAGCGGTCTGCCAGGGACCAGATAGCAAGTGCACACCTGTTTACAAGGAGTGCTGGGGTTTAAAGGTTCCTCGTTCAACCGCGCAAACACGGAAAGCTGGATCAGCTTCAGTTCATGGTGTCAGAGCATGATAACTCCTGTTCACATGAGGTAGAGCACTAATCCTAATAGGGGTTGCTTCCAAATGGTGTATAAACGTAGGATTGCTTCCACATCCAACCTCAATAGCTGAGAGATGATGGGGATAAGCTGCTAGGCTTTAGCATGTCACATCTTCAGGCTTGAAACATTTCTTCCTTCCTTCTTCTCCTTGTAAGGCCAAGACACTTAGTCTTCCAAGTGTCTGTGCTAATTAAATGCAGATCTACTATGCCAAAAATGTTTTGAATGTAAAAGATTAACGAGACTAAAAACTTTTGTGAAAAGAGGGGAATGAGAAGAGAGAGGCTCCTCCTAGCTGGCATGGCTTTCAGGCCGAAGTAATCTTGAGGTCTTAGGAACATGAGCGCTGCAGTGTTTTTTTTTTTTTTTTTTTTTTTTTTTTTTCCTGAAGAGACACTTGGCTCTGCTGGGAAAGACTGAGCAAAACATTTCAGGGGCTAAGCAGCAGCCACCCAGGAAGGCAGCCGGCGATCCTGGGTGACAGATGAGCTGTAAGAGGGTTGTCTGGGTAAAGGAGAGCAAGATTAAAGTCACCCCATCCTCTGTGCGTCTCCTCTGGCCATGCTTCCTCTTGTTTTGTTTTGAAGCTTACCATAAGGGGAGCCCACTGACCGTTGTGACCTTTCCTTCCAGGTTTGGCATTTGGAGGAATAAATCAGGATTAGCACCGCCATTATGGTTCAGACATGGTGTCTTTAAGACAAAAGTATGACCATTACTGGCAGTGTTAGCACTTGGGACAAGTTCTGCATCGCTAATTTGTAACAGTAAGGATTCCTCAGTAGGCAAAACTGGATGTTCTTGCCGGCAACTCCAGGCTTCCAAAATATTTTGAAAATGACTTGTTCCATCAGCTGGGCGTGGGAGGCAGTACAGGAGACAAAGATTTGTGCTTGGGCAACTTGCCAGCACTTGGGTGTCAGCTGACCTTCTGAAAGTAGAAAGATTTTCTTTCTTTTATTCTTTTCTTTTAAATAAATAATAATAAAAAAAAACATTTAGGGGTGGTCAGACTGATGAACACATTTAGAGACACGGAAATGATGTAATAATGACAACAATGTTATTTTTATGACATTAAAAGAGAGGAGGAAAGCTACCAGCTGCCAATCCCATTGGTCACATTGATCCCTAATAAATCCTGGGTAAGTCTGCCCAATATTAGTCATAGAGTTTAAGCCTGTGAATCTGTTAGGATTTAAGATGCATTTAGTAGGGAGGGCAAGAGAAAATCTTCTGGCATGTGGCAAAGGGAAGAGTAATCGAGTAAACTTTCTTAATGCTTTGTAAAGCTGGACTGAGACCCCACCCCCCCTTTGTTAAAATGAATAGCTTGTATTTTAGAAAGATAAAGGCAAATGATTATCAGGAAAATATGGGGGGGAGGGCGGTGCTCCTAAGGAAAGTCAAGATGTTGTGAAGTCTTTCACAGTTTTCTAGAAAAACAATATACAAATCATACGACCCCAGTTCCATAGCCACTGAATTCATATTAACTGAAAGCTAACAAAGCATACTTCCAAAAGGACACTATATATGTCTGATACATTTAAAGCAACTACTACTCATAGCTCTAATACTATTAATACTATTAATATCCCTACTTGTGTCAATGTGGGAATATTGCCATTGGATGGACTGGCTACTTAATATGACCAGTAAGTTGAAATTCCCTATCAGATTGTGAGATCAGAGCTGGAGAGATCCTCAGCCTGAAACTGAGTGAGGGAGAATTTGCATGTATTTGAAAGTTGTAGGCTTGGGAATCAGGAGCCTATGTGGATTGAGTAGGCTCCAAGGCTCATCTATGAAATGCAGATAACCATTATATCACAGAGAATCATGAACAGTAAATTACAGGTATGGCCTCTAATACAGATAAAAAAATTATTGATCTTTCTTTATAATATGTAGATATGTTTTATGTATATATGTATATATGTATACATTATTCTTGAAGGAGAGATTTTTAAATAGCCATTCCTTTCTGCAGGTCACTAAGTCATCATTTCTTGAAACTGACCTTCACTGTGAACTCTCACCTTGGATTCCTTAAACTTCTTAGGATGAGTTAGGGACATATGCCTTTGAGGTTTAAGTTTCTGTGCCCTACTTCACACTAACCAATCACATCAATTATTTGTTAAAAGCCACCATTGGCCCTGAGTTGGGATTGAAGGAATACTTGAGTGTGTAAAGTCCTGAGTGAATGCGTATTGTTGACATGAGCACAGCTATATCAAGGACCCTAATGTCATACCCAAAGTGAAATGGCAAAGCCTTCCTTGGAGGTCTTAGTGTGAGTGTCGTTGGTGTATTCAGAAAAGTCCACCATAGTTTTATCTCCTCCTGGATGTTTATGGCCTGAAGATTGTTCCCCTCCAGAGACTGCTTCTACTAAGATTAGCTGAACCTGTCTCCTTGATCCATCTGGATATCATAAACCCTGTGTCATTGTTTACCTGTAATAACCCACCTCCTTGTTGAACTGCATGGAATAACCTCATCTCTCTGCTCAACTATATGTAACAAATAGGTTGAGTTCCAAGGTGCCACAATTTCTCCAGTAGAGAGACCAGTCCACCCCCCAGCTTTTCTGAGTGTCCATGTGTCCATCTGCTTTCTTTTCCTAACTCCTTTGCGATCCCCGATTAGGTTTATCCCTAGAGCAATGCAAAGACTTGCTCCTACTGTTCTCTAGATAAGATTTGCAAGTCACCAAACACTTTTGATTTCCTCCCCAGCCCCCAACTATTAGTGATGTTGTTGTACCACTACGTTGGTTCTTTTTGAAACTAAATTATAATTGGTTCAAAGCCTATATCTAGGGCAAAGATTGCCCTAGGTTTTTGTGTTTTCTTTCTGCATTGAAATTGCTTTTCTCAAAAAGGTATCACACTGAGATTCAGCAAGTGAAGCTGTTAGAAAACCGCTTCCCCCTAAGCTCTTGTCAGTCTTTCAAAGGTCAGTTTAGAATTTACCTCAGTCAGACATTTTCACTGACTAATCACACTTGATTTTGTAGTCTTGTAGGATTGCTCTCAGAGTCACAGCTCCGACTCCATGAAAGCACATGGCTCTTGGTTACACCAAGTTCTTCCTAACTGCAATGTGTCATTTCTTTACAACTAGATGATATCATCTTGGAAGGCAGGGGCTATGGCTGCCATGCATTATTAGACCTGGACGAAGGTACCAAAAATGCAGAAGCAGTGATCTCTGCCATTAAGAATCACAAGATCCGGCTGAAGAGAGATGCTGATGGATTGCTGGTATCTAACTTTACCTTTTCAGCACTGGAACTGAGCACAGGAACAGGCTCCTGTGAGGCAAGCATTGCACTACCTACTGCCGAGGCCCATCTCTCCCACTCACTTTTCATATTTTATCTGGAGTCATGGTCTCACTAAGTTGCTCCAACTGGCTTTGAGTAAACTCCATAGCCAAGGAAGGCCCTGAACCTGTCTTCCTCATAGTTCAGCTTCTGGTGTAGCTGAACTGCAGGCTTGTACCCCAAGTAAATCATACCTGCAACCCTTTAACAACTTTTGGTGTAAAAACAGAAGCAAAATGGTAGTGTTCTGGAAATTCTGATGCAACAAATACATCAACTAGTAAGTTTAAGATTGCCATCTGCTTTGTAGCAAGACTCATCCCAGTTTCATGAAGCATTTGCTCTTTCTGGAAAGCAAGACAAATCGCTACAATGTTTGGAGAAAATCAAAATGTCATTTTCTCTTATATAATGCCTCTATCTGGATATTCTCAAAGTCTGCTCTCTCCTAGCACATGAATGAACTATGTTCTGATCTAGCATTTTTCAACTGGGACTCGTGATTTCTAACTAGGTCAGGAAATATATTTAGGGAACATGACCATCACTTTTAAAACATAAAGAAGACTAGAAGGTATCAGAGACGATGGTGTACTTAATAAAAACTATTTTGTGATTGTGTGTGTGTGTGTGTGTGTGTGTGTGTGTGTGTGTGTGTGTGTTTAAGACATGGTGTAAATGTACTTCTTTCTGTGATTTCCAGTAAAAATAGTTTAAGGAACAATGCATCTAGTCAACATCTAGGAAACTACACAGATAGTTTTATTAAGACTATAGGAATATCTGATATCTGCAAAGTGTGTGAATGACTTCTTATTATAATATGTTTCTTACTGAACTCAAACCAAATTATGGGGAAAAACAGATTACTCTAGTTACCAAAAAACTACATTGAAAAACTAGCTAAGATGAATGGCAGTCATGGGCTTCCTGACACACCACACTAGAAGTATTAAAGGTATATCCTATCCAGTTGATATGAAACTCTGAGTTTTTGCTGCAGCCAAACTCACCATGGAGGAGTTCTTTTTCCTTTTCCAAAAAGGAAAAGAAAAGGTAATAGTCTAGACAGAAGGCAAATATGGAACAGAGACCAAGTATCACTCTGCTGGAATCCCCCTAATAAAAATGTGAAGTCACAGATGCACGAAGGCTCTGAATTCAATTTTGCATAGTCTCTTCTGTCACAGAATAGAATTTGACATATCATTGTATTCTCTAACTTAGCTTCCCTAAGGAAGGATTTATTTGGTCAACTGAGGTGTAGCAAATCCATTGGTACAAGCGAACAATAGCTTATTGGGAAAGCTATACTTGTGCAGGCAACTAAACATTAGTACCCAGAAAACTCTGAATTTGTGCAGACAAGAATATTAATTAAGTTAGTTCCAAAGGCACTGTCAACAAAAGGAATATTCTTGAACCATTTCCTATATCTGAAGATGCCCAGCTATACCACAGAACACAGTTCTCTGTGAGCTTTGCAGTGAGAACAAGTGCTCGGTAGGAAGGTATTCCAAACACCGGCATGTTGTTGTATTGAAATGTCTACACTGAACCATAATGCTTGTAATCAGTTCCTAAGAAGAAATGATCTGAAATTAATCTTGCTTTTTTCTAAGTGAGTCAAGATGAAAACTTCCAAATGAGAGAATAGAGATTGAAATGTGGTTTCTTAAGACAGAAATGAATCTGTTGTATTTTAAAACTTATTGCTGTCAGTGTATTTTCTTTTATTCTTTCTGGGTCCAAAGCATGCCCTCTGATTACTGAGTCTCACTGGGAGATTCTTTGCATTTGGAAGTTGGACAGCCTTTTGCTAGAATACACTTTGTTAGGATTCAGAATTTGAGGTTTTTTTTTTTTTTTGGTTTTTCGAGACAGGGTTTCTCTGTGTAGCTTTGCGCCTTTTCCTGGAACTCACTTGGTAGCCCAGGCTGGCCTCGAACTCACAGAGATCCGCCTGGCTCTGCCACCCGAGTGCTGGGATTAAAGGCGTGCGCCACCACCGCCCGGCCAGAATTTGAGTTATTTTGGTACCAATGTCACCAATTAGGTTTTTATCAGAAAACAGTGGCCTCTTCAGCTGAGTTTCACCCCACAGTTAGGTATCACACAGAGCCAGAAGCTCCTGCACTCATCTGAAGACCTCAAGTTCTAAGGCAAGGGTCCCTCAAGGAAGTCTTGAAGTGTCGTACTCAGAAGTCAGCCTCAACCAATTACGAGGGCTGCAGCCAGGCAAGTCATTCTCAAGCTAAAGCCTACATGCCATGGAAGTCACAATTGCTGCTTCGTGTGTTCTGCTTTCCACAGTGTCTATGTCTTTCTTCTCTCTGTGCGCACTTCTCCTGGGCCAGATCTCAGGGTTTGAAGATTATTCCAGCTCTAGTTCCACACCCATGAATACTTGAAATAGAAGCATATTTCCAGACTTCAGAGGCTGTCATTCAACAAAATCATTTCCCTGTAAGCATGCACAGTGGTTCCTCTGACCTTATATGAAGGGATATAGTTCAGGAACCTGACTGGAGGCATGAAAGTACAAGCAGTAACCACACCTCATGTACCATGGTTTCCATACATACATCGTATGATAAAACTAAGTATCTAGACCAGGCACAGAAAACTAACAGCAATAACTAATGATAAAATAGACCAATATACACTCCAGCAAAGTTGTTTAAACTTAGTTACTTATTCCAGGAATTTTCCACTTAATATTTGACCTTGGGTGGACACAAATAACTGAAATCACAGAATGTGAAACTGTGTGAGTAAGAGGGGGACTACTTTGCTATATAGATATGGTGACGGTATACAGTATTGTTCCACACACCACCAGACACCAGTGATTTGGCTGTCAATTAGTCTACACAATAGTGTGGAAATTTTGCTTGTGAACATATCCACTCGAAGAATTCCCATGCTCAGAGCTGGGTGCAGATATTTATCATGATGTGAGGAAAACACTTCAGTGCAGTCTCGTTTTCAGGAAGTAGCATTTGCAATGGTGCTGCCTTGATGCAAAACCTCAAAGTTTCCCAAAACTTCTTTGGGTAGTCTGTCCCTGTAATCAATCGTATTAATTAATAATCTCATTTTGTGTGACCTTTGGACTTCATTGCTTGTGGGCTTCAGTGCTGATTTCACTGTGGCTTTTGTGGAATTGATGTTCTGTTTCTATGAGCTGCCAATCTTTTTTTTTTTTAATAGAACAGATAATAGAAGTAGACCCATGGATTCTGAATTCCAGGTTTCATTTTCTTTGCTATATCTAGAGGATCACCTGCAACAGATTTTTTAATAAATCCACACCTTCAGCAGTGATTTGGAATCCACATTGCTGCTCTGGGCTGCTCCCAAAGAGTAGCCCATTTTCTCTTCTTTTCTGCCATAACATTTTTGGCAGTGTGTGTGTGTGTGTGTGTGTGTGTGTGTGTGTGTGTGTGTGTGTGTTTAAATTCTTTATACTTGTTAGGGAAATTTTGCAACTAAAACCACTTACATTTTTCCATCTTTTTATACCACCAAAAAAATTCCTGCCTGTTGTGTGGAACTTTAACTTTCCTTTTTCTTTATCTAACATCATTGTCTAGATTTTTCCTTTCTCTCCTTGTTGTCCATGTTACTCAGATTTATACTGCTATGACCAAATACAGGAGAAAACAGTTTAACAGGCTAGGGGTCACATTAATTTAGTTCACAGTTTTAGATGACTATGCATGGTAGATAAAGACAGCACGCATCATGGCAGCCAGGAAGAGGAGAAAATGTCTGTGCTACAGGCCTTCTCCTTTCTTCGTCTTTATCCCATTCAAATTCCCAGTCAACAGGATGGTGCTGACCCTCTTCAGGAAAGGGTCTCCCCTCCTTAGCTATTCCTCCTTGGAAATATCCCCACAAATACTCTCAGAATTGTGCTTCAGTAATCCCCTGATCCCTTCTCAATCAAATTAAGTTGGCAACCACATTCACCATCTCCCTGCTCTGCAGGAAGAAAACTTGTAATGAACATTAAATCTGCCCAAAGCATGTAGATTCCATACAAGTGCATGAACTCTCCTCACCTTCACTGCCTTAGGTAACGTCTCCCAGGAAGTAGCACCACACTGATAACTCAATCCTTCTCCGAAGGTAGATAGTGCAGCATAGTGCTCAGGAGTCCAGATGCTTGAGGCAGAAAGTATGAAGCTGAATTTTGTTTACTATTTAAATAACTTTGGGCACATAAATTGAGTTTCCTCGCTTAAAAAAATGAGACTGTATAAGTCTCTTTCCTTTGATATTATTACAAATATATATACAATTATGATATAATGTACAACAGTCAGTATAATGTCCTGTCATCATGTGTTTCTTGGGTGTTTCACTTTAGAGAGCAGAGAACAGATAGAGTCCACAGCCACTGTTGAGTTTTTACAAACATTCATGCTGAAAAGATGCCACTCTGGTCTTTTCTGTTATATTAACTTTCACAAAATGCCTAGTTGACAGTGGCTCAAGCCCTTAAGGACAGTCTTAAGGGCATCTTGTCTCTGATTTTCTGAGTTCAAGTCCTCTAGGAGAAGCATGCCTGCACTCAATGTATCTGCTTACCTTCTTTTGAGTGTAATCACACTTTCTGATCAAGTCACAACTAAATTACTAGAGAGCGCTATCAGTTGGTGTAGTGATACATGTTTGGACATAGTGTTTCCCTTTTCTTCTGTGACCAAGCTGCTCTCCAAGGCTTCTTCATTCTGCTCATATTGGCCTATCCTCTTTCACTGGAGCTGATCCTTACTCCTCACAGTCTCTCTTCCCTGCTTTAATCAAATTCTATTTATATTCACTTTGCCAATGACAATGTTCAAATACCTTACATAAAAACAAATTACCTTTGTACTTGTTACTGGAACAGATTTTGTTTCTGAGAACAGTATTTGTGGCACAGAAATTTTTATTTACCCTCTTAGCCTTTGGGTTTAATTGAATTCTGTTGGGTTACTTCTCAATCTGAAGCATAAGTAGCCTATTCCTGACTTTAAGGCTTCTCTATATAGGAATGTCTCCATGAAAGAAAACATTTCCTCTAAATCTGAGTGCAGAGTTACAGAAAGTCAAAGCAGAGTTCTGTTGAGACCAATCACATGAACACAGGTGTAATGAGTCTTTCTGTCTCCTGCCAGCCAGCTCCCAAATAGCGACATGGAGATTTCTTATTAATTATAAAGGCTCAGCTTTAGTTTAGATTTGTCTCAATAGTTCTTATATAACTTAAACTAACTTGCTTTTATTAATCTACATTTTACCATGTTTTTTTAAACCTTTCTTTCATTCTATATGTCTGACTCCCTCTATGTCTTGTTAGAGTCTCCTCTGTGCCTTGATTATCTCCTCTACTTCCTCTCTTTCTCTGCCTGGAAGTTCCATAAATAACTCCTACTTAGGTATCTGCTGTTTGGCTCTTTTTTTTTATTATTTCATATAATTTATTAGTCTAGGTCTTCCAAAATACTTACAATGTCGGAATCTCCATTTTACTTTGTAATAGTTTTTTTTGCATTATCATTTAATAAGCATAATCGCCATAAGTGAAACATATTTCTGCCTAAACATAGACATATAAATTCAATCCCTAACTTATTAATGTATTTGTTCTAAACACTTTGTAATGTTTGCCAAGAGCAATAATCATGTTAAAGGGAAATATTAATTTCTGGAGCATGAATGCTTGCTTCAAGAGTTTAATGCTTCATATAGATATATGATAGCTACTAAAGAGGTACATAGAAATGTTTTATTCTTTTCTATATGACTTAACATTAAGCATGGAAAGCAAAAGTCAAGCTGAGCTCAAAGGTGACACAGCAACAGGAGTCTGAAACCCAATCTCCATCACCACCAAATTGTTTGTGGTTTGGTTTGATCCATGTTTGCTTTTAATCAGCTGTGCTAAAGGTGGTAGAGGATTCCTGTGGGGTTAATTTGCTGCTTGTGGCTTATATTGGGAGTTTCTTCACATTCATCATGATAATGTAAATCGAAAGCCATCTTGGTGACCATTATGCATGTTTGCTTATTTTCTTAGATGGAGATTTAGAATATAAAATCACTTATACATTATTTTCAGTGTTTATCCTAAGTTGAAACTGAGTTACTGAAGCAAACACTTTCATTGCATATATTTTTGGTATGAGTCTGAGAGGGGTGCATGCGTGCTACTGTGAATTTGTTTTAGAGCTGGAGTTGTAGAGTGTTCAGCTCTTTTTTAAACAAATCACAGCAATATATTTTCACACAGTATACAAAAATCCCACAAATTTTCCCCCTTTTGTCTAAATAAAAAAGAAAAGGTTTCTTATCTTAACATAGTAAAACTATGTACAATAATAACTGCCAGGTAAGAAGTACATTCACAATGTTGTGTCCGTTTGTATTTGGCATATTTAGAGAAAATGCTCTATTATCTATCTTATTTTGATAAATTTAAAGTTTTATACCTAAACCAGTTTCTATAACTTGTATTACCATTCTAAACCTATCTTTTTAGACCTCAAAATATTTTCTTAGATTAAAAAATTTAAGTTTTTATGTCTCTCAATCTTATAAACATTATACCTCTTACCTAAGTTTCTTTTCTGAATTTTTTCAGAAGAAAAACTACAGCAATCTCATCTTCAATCAACTCTACCAGAGATCTGAGACAAATAAATTACCTGAGTAAACAGGAAGTTCAGAGAAAGCAACTTACAAAATTATAGAAATGACAGAAACAGCTGGCTGCCTGGACAATTACCCAAGGTTCCTCTGTAACATTGGGGCATGTCTTCAGCTTACAGGCCTAGAATTTCTGACAGACTTTTCTGTGAAGCAGGAATTTTGAAGACTGTCCCATCTTGTCTTGGCAAAGTTTGGTAATCACCTTTTTTATTTCTTGCTAATCCAATTTGAACAGCCTACTATCAGCAGTTGAGGCCAGGGCAGTTTCTTTCCCAGTAGCTAGCTAACTTTGTCATAATAAAAGGAAACTCTACATGGACGTTTTTGGATGCCCATCATCTGTTTTTTTTAAGTAAATTGGTTCTGCCAGAAGCAGACATGCTTTACAGTCTTGAAAAGCCTTGGGTTATTAAAACATCTTAAATGTCATATTCTGTAGGTCTCTGAAGTGTTTGAAGACCATATATCTGAACTATATCTCAGTTTGATTTTGAAAACATACCTAACAGGCTACAAATTTGATTGTTAGATGACTGATGACTAACTACTAACTTGTATTTCTTATTTATCCTAAATAGTTTGTTGTAGCAGGAATTATAATTGGTTTTAATAATAAAATCCCAGAGTCCAATATCAGGGTAAATGCTGAAAGATCATAGAGACAAAAGAGTAAGCCACAGCCACCATCTCTTATCTCACCATCTCTTCAGCCTGAAATGTTAGATGCTCTTTCAAGATCATAGAGAGATATATTTTAGATAGATGGTCTTCAAATACTTCAAAGATTTATAGCTTATGGCATTTAAAATGTTTTGTTAACCTAAGGTTTTTCATGACAATGAGACATATCTGCTCCTGGCAGCACCAATTTACTTCAGAGATGATGGACATTGAAGAAACTACTTATGGAGTTTACTTTCAATGAGTCAAGGCTAGCCATTTGGGCAAGAACTGCTTTTGCCTGAACTGCTTGACAGTATGCTGCACGAACTGGACATGGCAGGATACACAGAAAAGTGACCACTAGACTTTGCCAAAACAAGGTGGTCCTTCAGGTTCCCACTTCACAGAAGAACCTGCCAGACATTTTACAGGACGCAGAGAAAAGTGAGTGAAAATCTTTGCCAAAATAGGGAGGACAGTTTTTCAAATCTCCTGCTTCACTAAAATGTCTGCCAGATACTCCAGGCCTGTAGGCTGCAGGTGGATGTCCCAATGTTACAAAAGAACTTTGGGTAACTATCCAGGCAGCCAGATACCTCTGTCATTTCTAGAGTTTTGGAAATTGCTTGTAATGTACTTCCTGTTTACTTAGGAAATATTATATCTTTCTGAGGGCTTTGATTGAGTTGAAGGCTAGATAGTTATAGTTTTACTTAGTTATCATAAAGGTAAATAAGATATGAAACTTTACACTCAGAAAGATAGGATAGATGATAGAGTATTTAATTCTGCCAAATACAAATACACTAGATATTGTAACTGTAATTCTTGCTTGAAAACATTTTTGCTTTATATAATTTTACTATGTTAAAATGAAAATTTTCCTTTTTTGATTAGGCAGAAAGGGGGAAATGCTGTGGGATGTCTTTCTGTATGCTGTGAATATGTATTGCTCTCATTGGTTGATAAATAAAGCTGTTTGGCCAATAGCAAGGAAGAATAAGGTTAGGCTGTACATTCAAACAGAAGACAGAGATGAAGAAGGGCAGCGTAAGAGCAGATACTGTGAGCCACCCAAGAAGCAAGATATGCAATAACTAATAAGTCACAGGCCATGTGGTGATACATAGATTAATAGAAATGAATTAATTTAAATGTAAGAGCTAGCTAGTAATAAGCCTGAGCCATTGGCCAAGCATTTATAATTAATATAAGCCTCTGAGTGGTTATTCAGGAACTGGTGGGTGGGAGAGAACTACAGTTTAGAATAATAACTTTCAAGGATTAGAAATTTATATTACATTGTTAAATGAGCTACATAGGTATAATACCTTAAACAAGAGTAGAAACATATATACAGTATAACAAAAATAACATTAAATTTGTATCAATATGTACAATTACCTTAAGCAAGATTAGAAATATGTATAGAGTATGTTCTAACAAAATTAACCTTAAATTTGTTTCAATATACAAAAACCTATACCAATGAAAAATATTTGAAATTAATAGTTGCTTTTTAAAAAGTAAATTCAATAATCTACCCTTTTATCCTATCATTCCTATATCCCCCTTTTTCTTTACAGAATGAGATCCTTGAATGTAATCTCCTTTGGTCACCTTTATCCCAGACCATGACTATCAACAACCTGCAGCGAACTTCTCTAAATAATAACAAATATCTATAATCCACTGAATGTCCAAAAACCATTCACTACAGCTCTTGGAAAGGTGGGAATCATGTTCTCTAAGACTGCTTACTGTTGTTTGGGGGTGATGGCATCATTAAGGGATCCTGAGAAAATGGGGATAATGGTCAAGCCCTGGGAAAGCAAGCTATACTATTGTTTTATGTTTAGTCTCTCTGTGATGGGAAAATGTAGAGATTACCTGAAGTCTTAGTTGGATAGTCTGAGAGGCTAGATCATTTCAGCTAGCAGGTTTGAAGTTGTTCCAGATGCAGAATTTTGAGGAAAATGAAACAGAGGCATTTTAAGAGGTTGGATCATCTGGGCTATTTGTTTTTATTGCTGTCTTGTCCTTTTTCCCCTAAAAATATGAAAACTTTTAAAGGTAAAGTATACATCTTCATTAACACAGTATGGAATGTGTGGTGTGCACAAGTTAGCGAAAGATGATTTTCTATTTTCTGCTTGAACAGGTAAGAGGCATCTGTCAGCTTTGTATATAAGTCCATTTGGACTGCATAACCAAACCTCTATCTATGTCATATGAAGGGATGGTATGTAATAATAAGTCAGGAGGACTCTGTAGCCAACAAGATTTATTATGTCTCATCCAGTCTCAGAGCTGCTCTCAAAGTAGGGGGATCAGTGTACACATCTTTCTTGGCTTTTCCCTTCATGTCTGTAGCCAAGATCCACCAGATTTCTTCCCTGATCAAATCTGATCTGCTGTGGGATGGTCTGTATGGCAAATGTGTTGCTGATGAGTCAATAAATAAAACACTGATTGGCCATTGGCTAGGCAGGAAGTGTAGGCGGGACAAGGAGGAGAATAAAGCTGGGAAGTGGAAGGCTGAGTCAGAGAGACACTGCCAGCCGCCACGATGACAAACAACATGTGAAGATGTCGGTAAGCCACAAGCCACGTGGCAAGGTATAGATTAATGGAAATGGATTAATTTAAGCTGTAAGAACAGTTAGCAAGAAGTCTGCCACGGCCATACAGTTTGTAAGCAATGTAAGTCTCTGTGTTTACTTGGTCGGGTTTGAGCGGATGTGGGACTGGCAGGTGAGAGAGATTTGTCCTGACTGTGGGCCAGGCAGGGAAACTCTAGCTACAAATGGCGTCCAACGTGGTGGCAAGAGTTTCCACCTAAAAACTGAGAAAAAAGATTCTAAAACGGAGCTAAAAACAGCTTCCTAATTGTCTCTCTCAAATGAGCAGCAGCTGCTGGTTTGAGCTACTGGTGGTTTCCAAGCGTGTGCACTAGATCTGCAGTATGACGGGAATGAGGCCTCTACAAGTGGCACATTAAGCTGCGTGGTGGATTTAGCCTTTGCTATTACAAAACAAAAAAAGAGGTTTCTGGCCTACACGCTGCTTGGATAAAATCATAGACCCATGATAGCTCCCAGAGCTGGCGGTAAACGTAACCATGTTGGGAAGCTGAGGTGGGCGGAGCCAGCAGCCACAGCTGCTGCAGCTTAAAGCAATAGATTCACAATAAGACAGATTCAGATGTAATAGTTTACAATGTGTGTAAAATATACGTAGGCTTGAAAGAGACAAAAAAGGTGACATATACAGTTATATAAACAAATACATAGTTTAAAAAAATAAAGTCTTTAAAGAGACAGTAAAATTAATATAGAAAATAAGCCACGTAAAGATTAATATTACACAGAGAATCTGGATTGTGTTGTCTTTAGGATTTTTAACTGCAGAGAGATATTTGACTGTAAAGGAAGCTGAGTTAAACCAATATGTATACTTTAAAGATACCTTGACTTCAAAATTTGGATATAAGGATATGTTGCTTTGGAAAAGAGTCTCTTGTTTCCACAGAAAGCCAAAGGCTATGGATTTGCTCCAAATTAAGATACATCAGGTTTGACCAGCCAAGACCCCCTGAAAGGTCTCCGATGACACCATGGCCCAGATTATCCAACATCCAGAATGGTTTCAAGGCAACTGGCTCAGACAATACAGCCTCACGGACTATTCCATAATCCTAAAATTTTCTTTGTGTCCCCATAAGATACAGCGCCCCCCTCCAGCAGGAAGTAGTAAGAGAAGCTACATCCAAATTCCCAAATTATATGTAATTTTACTTTGTTAAGCTAAAACCTTCCTTTTTGAAAAAACAAAGGGGGAAGTGCTGTGGGATGGTCTGTATGGCAAATGTGTTGCTGATTAGTCAATAAATAAAACACTGATTGGCCATTGGCTAGGCAGGAAGTATAGGCGGGACAAGGAGGAGAATAGAGCTGGGAAGTGGAAGGCTCAGTCAGAGAGACACTGCCAGCCGCCACGATGACAAACAGCATGTGAAGATGTCGGTAAGCCACAAGCCATGTGGCAAGGTATAGATTAATGGAAATGGATTAATTTAAGCTGTAAGAACAGTTAGCAAGAAGTCTGCCATGGCCATACAGTTTGTAAGCAATGTAAGTCTCTGTGTTTACTTGGTCGGGTTTGAGCGGCTGTGGGACTGGCAGGTGAGAGAGATTTGTCCTGACTGTGGGCCAGGCAGGGAAACTCTAGCTACACTGATCTTTATTAATTTTGAAGAGAACCATAACTTTTTATTTCCTGTAGAAACAAAGACATAACCTCTCCCCCAATACAATCTATTTTCTGACTTCTGTTTTAAAATTAAGACATTTCTAAAATATATAGGTTGATTTAATTTAGCAGTTCCCATAATACAATGCCTCTCAGCAGCTATTATTTTCTGTACATTAACATTTAAAAACTTTGAAGTCAGCAAAGCACCATACAGGATCCAGACACCCTGTATATTTCACATCCTTATGTAGCTTTTTTATGTCTTTATTCTCTCTTTACAGACTTTATTATTTTTAAACTTTTTTTTCTATGATTTGTCTGTATCTATTTTATTTTCTATCTTCAGCATCTAAGCACATTTTTAACACTCTGCACCTTTCTAGAGGTTTTTCTGTATCTGGACCTGGCTTTACTAAGTACCTGCAGCATTCTCTGACCATGTGAGACACAGCTTAGTACATGGCACAGGCAGTTGGCTCCAGCCCACAGGCATTGGCCAATAGCCCTGTTTCTGTATGCCGCCAAGCGCCAGCCTACTTGAGAGACTGCAGGACTAGGAATCCATATCTGGATCCTTTCCAGAGCTTTTCTTAGCTTTCTCTGGTGCTATGTTTGGATATTTGAGCCTGAACATTGTACACCATATGTAAGGAGTCTTCCTCTGACCCACCAGCCATCTCCCAAATAATGACACTAACACATCTTATTAATTATACAAGCTCAGCCTTAACTTAGGCTTGTCCTTATATTCCTAGGTCTTATAACTTAAATTAACTTGCTTTTATTAGTCTACATTTTACCATGTGACTTTTTATCTTTCTTTCACTCTGTATGTCTGACTCCATCCATGTCTTGTTAGCATCTCCTCTGTGCCTCGATTTTCTCCTCCCACTTCCTCTCTCTGCCTGTAAGTCCTACCTATACCTCCTGATGTTCAGCTCTCTTTTTTTTTAAACCAATCACAGCAATATATCTTCACACAGTACACGAAGATTCCCACAGCACACAGGGAAAGAACTTTTCACAATGTGGCTTTTGCCTTAAACGAAGATGGCAAAGACTGACTTGCACCTCTGCCTATGCCTGTGCATTGTGTTGCTTGCATACTGAGTTCTCATCCCTAAAATCCTAGTAACTCAGAAGGCTGTGATCAGAGGAGCTCTGCAAGCATGAACCCAGCTTGGAGTGCAGAGTGAGCTTCAGAACAGCTTGAGTAGAGTAAGATCTTGCCTCAAATTTCAGACACAAAACGATAGCAGCTACAAAAATACTGGGGAGATAGGTAAGAGAAATCTAAGATTTCTCTTGAAGGTCTTGATAAACAGAGTAACAACAACAATTGAAAATTCAGATTATCTCACATTCTCATGTCTAATGAGACTGTTCTATGAAATGTGACAAGTGAATCCTCCTTAGGCTTTTCTAGTCCTTTGCTGGACCTTACTTGCAATATTCAGCCAGGCCACTGTACCATAATCCATGAGCAGCAGCAATAAGGGCATCCTCAGGCTTGCACAGCCAGCTTCCTGGGGGCTTTCTCACTTAATAACCAGCCACAATGATAGAATAGCAACCACATGGATGTTGCCTCAAAATGCCAAGGTCCAGTTCCAGGACACTTGGGTCTACAAAAGAAGTTGGTTAGTTTTCTACTACAAAGCAAGATTTCCTTTCTCTTAAACGAGCCTTTACTCTAATAAGACAGCCATTGGTTATCAACAACATGCCACTATTGCATGGTTAGGGATATCTTGCCATACTGGTCATTGTGGTGGTTCATAGGCATCACACCTGGGTAGGTGAATTGAATGCTTCCCTGCCTTGGCAGCTTACCTAGTACTTCTTTATACTATGAAAGTAGACTACAAAAAAAAAAAAGACATTCAGGTTAGATCCAGCATGAATCATCTGAGTCCTATGTCCTAAATGTGGTGCATCTCCAGCAACAAGGGCTTACATTCAACCTCTGAGAGGCAAAAAGAGCAATAGCAATCATGTATATTGCTTTGGACTGGTTTGGACTGTCCTGACAAACAACTTGAATAGAGGTCTCTATGGCAAGAAATCCATGGAGTCTGCTTAAAGGGCAAAGGAATTTATTAAGGGAGACAAGTTCACTGTAGAGAACAGAATTGTTGCAGGTTCTGGAACACTGTTCTGGCCACTTGTCTCAGTCCTGCATCCAAACCACAAGGGAGGGAACAGTGAGTCCTACATTCCTCTCAGCTTTTAAGGATCCCCGAGAGGCCATGCTCTAGGGGCATGCACTTCAAAGTCATAGGCAGGTAGAGCAGTTACCTGCTGCATCTCTAGGGGCAGTGCTTCAAGGTCATAGACAGAACAGCTATCCATTACATCTCTCCACTTTGTGTAAATAAGAAAGTTCTAACCTAACATAAAACTATATCCTATAGGAATGATTATCAAGTATTGTCCAGAAGAGGGGAAAGGTAACAATGTAGACAAAAATAGAATTGCAGCTAGCAAGAACAACATCAAACAAGAGACACATATTAAAATCCAGAGATGTCCAGAATTTCGTAGGTAAATGGCATGTTACAAAGATTACTCCAAAAGCTGTCCAATCCTGAAGAGTCTGAGTCTAGTACTTAATATGTTCTATTTAAGATATGAGAGGATTGTAACAGTAACTATCTAGTCTTCAACTCCATCAAAGACATGAGAAGGAACATAATAATACCTGAGAAAACAGAAAATGCAAGCAAGTCATTTCCAAAATTTTGAGAGAATAGACAGAGACAGCTGGCAGCCTGGACAGTGACCTAAAGTTTCTCAGCACCATTGGGGCATCCAATGTGGCTACAGGCCTAGAATATCTGACAGACCATTTTCAGAAGCAGGAATTTTGAAAGACCGTCTTACTCTGTCTTGGCAGGGTTCAGTAGTCGCTTTTCCTTGTGTCCTGCTCATCTGGAAAGGACAGTGCATATTGTCAGCAATTGAGGCAAGAGCAGTTCTTTGGCCAGCAGACTTTTTTGTGCCAAGAAGACAAACTTCCAATTGGAGTGCCTTAGAAGCCCAACTTCTCTTGGGATCAGATTGGTGCTGCCAGGATCAATCGTGTCTCACATCAACAGAATTCTAAGTTATCAAAACATCTAAATGCCAAATTCTCTAGGTCTATGAAGTGTTTAATGATCAGCTATCTATCTGACATATGTACATTTCTGTAAATCTGGAATACCTAACATAATTATACAAATGACAAGCATGGGTGACTATAATTCTGTAAGTCGTATCTACCTAAATAACCTAAGAACTAAGGCTCCACATTAACAAGGTAAACAATCCTTAAACAGATGTACAGTATAAGGACAATGACTTCAACATTGTGACAATAGACAAAAATATCTTAAACAGAGGTAGAAATGTATAGTGCAATATGCAATATGACAACAATATTCTTAATATGTATGAATATACAAAATATCCTAAACAGAGGCAGAACATGCATACAGTATGACCAATATAATTTTACATTTGTATCAATATACAAAACATTTCAAATAAGAGTAGGAATGTGTACAATATGATGATTGTAGTTTTGAATTTGTATCAATATACAAATTATCCTAAATATTAATATAAATGGTTTACATTTGTATCAACATACAAGAATCATTATCAGTGCAAATTATCTAATTTTACCAAATTAGTTTACTAGTATATATAATAATCTGCCTTAGTAGGTCTCTTACGTCTGTTACTGTGATTTTTGTTATATAGTACATAGCTCTTGTGGGGAACTTTGTCAGCCCAAGAAGTATACTTTTGAGTGTGTGTGTGTGTGTGTGTACTATATATACTTTTAAGTAAAGATAAAATCATGTGATTCCTTGAGGCTTTAACAAACATCCTTGTTACTATTTGACTCTCTTCCTTCATTCTCCTTTTTTATAGATCTCCTTTCTCCTTTGCCCATCAGAATGCTGCTTCTCATTTTTCCCATTAACCCCTTCATATCATCTATATTCTTCTATTCCCTTCTCAAGTCATCTCCCATAGTCCCTTTATAGTGTTCTGGTGTCTGGGTTAATTCTTTGTTACATACTCACATCAGATTTAGATCAAGGAGCTGCAGATGAGAACATGGTGTTTATATTTCTGGGTTTGAGTTACATGACTGGATGTAATCTTTTCTAGATCAGATGTGTATTTTTTTAATTCTTCTTTCTGGGTTTACACATAACTTTGTGATCACAGCAAGCTGGGCAACCACAGGGCAGCCCTGAAGGAGCATCTTGATGTAATACTTACAGGCCAGAGCAGAAGGTAGAATTTCCATATACTCTCAGATACTTTTCAATTTGCCACTCTTAAAAACCAGGAGAAGAAGTAAATGAGGGAAACAAGGGGGCAGCCACAAGAATGGTACATCACATGTTCCCTCATGGGAACGTGAACTGTAGCCAACACTCCAGCCTATGTTTTTAAAGAATTGCCTTTATATTCAAAGGCTGAGAAACTGTGTGGAGTTGTGCAGAAAATTCCAAGGACTTGGCTGATATTCTGCCCCAGTTTAATGTAAATAATGTGGATCAAGGCTAGTTAACCATTTGTCCAACTTTACAGTGATTTTAGTATGGGATATAAATCACACTGACCACCTAGAGCTAATGTAGATATTTCCTATTGCCTATCTGTAAAACTTATCTTTATAAACCATGAAAATTTTAAGAGGTTTCCCAGCATATTTTAGTAAAAATTCAATTCACAGGTGACATTTTTTAACTTTTTCTTAAAAGTCTTTTGAAAAGTATAAGGTATACTACAGGCTTACATATTTCTCACCAAGTCTGGAGTTTGAGATTCTCTTCTAATAAACCATATCCCATTTCTAAAGGCAAGTATATGAGCAGATATAAAATTATTTACAAAGAGCATGTCTGAGTGCTCGCTGTGTATCTAAAGTTTGCTCAGCCTGGTAGAAGGCCACAACTCTACCAGGCACCAGGAGCATAAGCTTCTGTGATGAGTTCTCCATTGCTACGACACCAAATGGAACCATGTCCTTTGGAGAAGAAAGAAGAACAAGTAATTCTAATGACTCATTTTAATTATTGTTTCAATTTTTTTTCTCTGTGTAAAAGTGACTTCTTTCATGTCCTTTCTGAAGACAAAGGACAATATTCTGTACTTTCTCTGAGTATTGTACTTATTTCAATCTTTCTCTTCCAGGAAAACACCTAAAATAAGTATTCTGAGTTCCTTATTAAAGTAATTTCAGAGTATCTGCAAGCAAAATCAAAGCCAGCAAGGAAGGAGGGGTGCGTGGTGATATATTATGCACCCCAATAAAACTTATCTGGGGATCAGAGGACAGAGCCAGCCACTAGATTAGACAAGAGACCAGACAGTGGTGGCACACATGCCTTTAATCCTGTCACTCGGGAGTCAGAGATCCATCTGGATCTCTGTGAGTTCAAGGCCACATTGGGAACAGACATGGTGGCACACACTTTTAATCCCAGCATTTTAGATCTCATGTCTTTGTCTGGGAAGGACACATACCTTTAATCCCAGGAAGTGATGGCAGGAAGCAGAAAGGTATATAAGGTGTGAGGACCAGGAAGTAGAGAGACTTTTAAGCAGTTCAACTGAGGCACTCATGGGTGAGGACTCAGAGGCATTCAGTTTGGGGATTCCTGGAAACAGGATCAGCTGAGGAGCTGGCGAGATGAGGTTGGCTGTGGCTTGTTCTGCTTCTCTGATCTTTCAGCATTCATCCCAGGCTCTGGCTCTGGTTTTTTTGTTTTTTGTTTTTTTAATAAGACCTTTTAAGATTTGTGTTACAGGAGTGTGTCAAGAGATCTAGACAAAGAGGGAAAAAGAGAGAGAGAGAAAGTAAGAGAAGGAGAGGGAGAGAGAGATTGATTTTCTGCTTTTATAATATTATGATATAATTACATCATTTTCCCCTTTTCTTCCCTACCCCAAAACCTTATTATGTTCTTCGAGCCCACCCCCACTCTCTTTCAAATTCATGGTCTCTCTTTACTTGTTCTTGGGATACTTTTTAGAGTTGTGGCTTCCTGGACACCCAACACTCCCTCTTTTCTATATGTGCATATTTGCAAAACAAGCTCCAAGTAAAAGCTGTACCCTCCATACTCTAACCCACCCCAGAAGACATCACTCTCCTCCCTATCTGAAGTGCTTAGCTGATGCCAGCAGACTGTGCTATCTGACTCACGTGTGGAATAAATTATCCTCGTGGTCCTGTTAGCAACCCAGGACAAGATAATGCTATGACAGATATAATATAGGAATAATTCAGACCCAGGTGTAAATAATTAAAGTTGTAATTTCAAGCATAGCTTACTGGTGACATCATTTATCAATGTCATGAGAATTCCTCAATGAAATTACAGCTTTACACGGAGAATTTAGATGTACACCACTGCCTGCCCTCCATGAAGGATGTTCCTATTAACAGTAGGTGCTAGATACATTAACAGTAAGGGGCAGGTGTTGATGACAATGGGGGAGTCTCTTCCTTTCTGGTTTTTTTTCCTTCTGTCATCAAAATAAATGCACATGGTACCTTGAATTTAATCTTAGTTAAGGAATAATTGTCCTCCATTTGGAGAGGAGTTCAGAGGACAAAAGCGAGGTTGAGAAGGTAAAAAGGGCAACTGGCAGCCACCAGAAAAACAAAGCTGAAGTAAGTCCCCAAATACAGCTGGTCTCTCCATGCAGCTTGCTCTGGGGATTCCAGTCTCCAGCCTCAGAGCACGGGAATTATAGGTCGGCAGTCCTACCCACGTGGCATTTATGTGCTTTCAAGTGATCCCAAATTTGCTCGTCACACCTGCAGGTGCTTTAAACACTGAGTCATCATCACAAGATTTCATTTTCATTAACAAGGAGGATGCAAGAAAATTCATGTGTAAGTTTAGAAATTGCGAGTGATTAATAACAAGAATAATTTATGGAAGAGTCTTTTGTGCCAGGCACTACGGAATGCTTCACTCATAGACTTAATTCAATTCTCACAACAGTCGGGAAGATAGGCATTATCATCTCACTTAGAAAATGAGGCAGTCGAGGGATACAGAAACAAATACGTAGTGTTGATTCTGCTACTCTAGGTAAAGAGAATGTACTTTTAATGAACACACTATGAAAGCATCTTAAGTTTTATTCACTTATGTGTTATAACTGTTTTTCAAATTTCCAGAATAAATATATATATTTGTAAATAGGAAATATACATATATATGTATTTGTAAATAGGAAAATATTTCATTAACCTCAATTTTATACCATATTAGATATAAGGGAACAGAACAAAGCTCCTAGAAACAGGCAGAAAGAATATTTCTGGTTTTGGTAGTGAATTCGAGACTGAATTGATGGATTAATTTCCTTGGTTTTCATTTAGGATACAGAGAAAACTTAGAAATGATGAAATCACAATTGGCAAAGTTTCTTCCTGGATAATTACCTCCTTAAAAGAAAAATCATATTGGCAACTTATCTAAGAAGCATGGCCCTTCCACAGTGTTCCTGAGGAGGTGCTTGCTTCCACTTCCTGTGTATTCTCCTGTGCAAGGAAGCCTCAGGTAGACACATAATAACTTGTTCTCCTTATAAAGATGGAGAGAACAGAGAGCAGAAAAGGATGCCATTGCAGAATTAAGCCTTTTCATCCTTCTTTCACAAAGAATTGGTTGCAGTATTCTTGGTTGGGGCAATCTGTCCCTTGTTACCGATTTATACTGCTCTGTGGGACTGTGTTAGAAAAACATTATTATTATTAGCAGTCGTAATACTTGGCAGCCATTCAGCACATTTCATCAAAGACTCCAAGAGCTAAGCCATCAATCAAACTTGCCTTGGTCTGCTCCTGGGAGGAGGTGGTATTATTTCTGCTCAGAACAGAGGTTAAGTGACTTGCCCAAGGCCTTGAAGCTGGTGAGATTTGGAGCTGGGAATTAAACCCTGGAGACTCGACACCCAGCATCCCACTCTCCTTCCTAGAGCACATTGCCTCTGCCTGTCTGAAAGATGTAGGGATAAATAAAGCATCTAATAGAAGAATGACCTGCTCCCCAGCATGTGTTCTGATGTTCAAGCTCTTCTGGCATTAAATTGAAAAAGCACAAGTTAATTCACTTAGAGCTGGAGCTGATGCCTTTTAGTTTGGCACACATACCATTCATTCCATCACCAAATATTTACTTGGGGCTATTCTGTGTTGGTGCCACTGAAGGGAACCAAGTAAGCTGGGAGCAAGACAGCCATGGCCCAGAGGGAGTTTTCAGTCTCTTAGGATAGACAGGGCAACAACAGACCTTTGGATTTCTGACTGATCTCCTTAATGTGGATGACTGTGTGGTGGTCCACACTTGAACTCTCCAGTTTTTCCTCTTGAGCCATATATCACAGATTATGGTCACATGACCTTAGGGTCACAACAATATAAAGCCATGTGCAATGCATACACATTGGTGTTTTTCTAGTTTTTTGTTTTCTAGCTTTCTATTTTCATGAAAATTTCATGATATCACTTTTTAAAAAGAGCTGAGTAATATGATACTCCATTTTTCAAATGTACCATATTTTCTTTATCCATTCTTCAGTTGAGGGGTATCTAATTTGTTCCAGTTTCTGGCTATTATGAGTAAAGCTATTATGAACATGGTTGACAAGTTTCCTTGTGGCAGGATGGGGTGACCTCTGGGTACATGTCCAAGAGTAGTACAGCTGAGTCTTGAGGTAAATTGATTCCCAATTTTCTGAGGAATTGCAATACTGACTTCCAGAGTGGCTGTACAAGTTTACACTCTCACCAACAGTGGAGACGTGTCCCACTTGCCCCACATCCTGGCCATTATGAGTTGTCACTTGTGTTGTTGTTCTTAGCCATTTGTCAGATATAAGACAGAATCTCAAAGTAGTTTTGATTTGCATTTCCCTGATTGTTAAGGAGCTTGAACATTTAAGTGTTTCTCAGCCATTTGAGTTTCCTCTACTGAGAATTCTCTGTTTAGATAATACTCTGGTTTTTCAATTGGATTATTTGTTTTTGGGATATCTAGTTTCTTGAGTTTTTCTTTTTAATATATATTTTGGATATTAATCCTGTATTGGATGTGGAGTTTGTAAAAAAAATTTCTCATTCTGTAGGCTGCCACTTTGTACAATTGATGGTGTCCTTTGCCTTACAGAAGCTTTTCAGTTTCATGAAGTTCCATTTATTGATTGTTGATCTTAGTTTCTGCTGTATCAATGTTCTGTTCAGAAAGTTGTCTCCTGTGCCAATCAGTGTGTTCAAGCGTATTCCCCAGTTTCTCTTACATCAGGTTCAATCTATCTGTTGAGGTCTTTGATTCACTTGAACTTAAGCTTCGTGCAGGGTGAGAAGTATGGATGTATTTACATGATTCTACACACAGATATCCAGTTTTACAAGTAACATTTGTTGAAGATACTTCCTTTTTTCCAGTGTCTATTTCTGCCTTCTTTATAAAAAATCAGGTGTTTAGCTGGGCAGTGGTGGTACAGGCCTTTAATCCCAGCACTCAGGAGGCAGAGGCAGGCCAGCCTTGTCTACAGAGTGAGTTTCAGGATAGGCTCTAAAGCTACACAGAGAAACCCTGTCTTGAAAAAACAACAAAAAAAAATCAGGTGTCTATATTATGTGTGATTTATGTCTGGGTCTTCAATTCAATTCCATTTATCAATAAGTGTTTTTATGCCAATACCATGCTATTTTTATTAGTATGGCTTTGTAGTACAACTTGAAATCAGGAATGGTGAGACATTCAGCAGTTCTTTTATTGTTCAGGATTGTTTTAGCTATTCCAAGTTGTTGTTGTTTTTCCATATGAAGTTGAGAATTGTCCTTTCGAGGTCTGTAGTGTTGAAATTTTGATGTGGATTGCATTAAATATGTAGATTGCTTTTGGTAAAATGGCTATTTTTACTATGTTAATCCCGTGGATCCATGAACATGGGAGATCTTTTCATCTTCTAATATCCTCTTCGATTTCTTTCTTTTAAGACTTGAAGTTTTTAATCATACAAGTCTTTCACTTACTTGGTTAGAGTTACTCCAAGATATTTTATGTTCTTTAAGGCTATTGTAAAAGATATTGTTTCTCTGATTTCTTTCTAGTCCATGTGTTGTTTTTATATAGGAGGGCTACAAACTTGTTTGAGTTAATCTTGTATCCAGCCACTTCACCAAAAGTGTTCACTGTGGTGATATATTGTGCACCCTAATAAACTTTGCATGAAGATCCAAAAACAGAACAAGCCACTAGGTTAAAAACAGATGCCAAGCAGTGGTGGCACACACCTTTATTCTTAGCACTTGGGAGGATCTGGATCTCTATGAGTTCAAAGCCACCCTGGACCACTTGAGATTGACTCAGTCTAGGAGAGAAAACAGAGCCAGGCAGTGCTGGCACACACCTTTAATCCCAATACTGGGAAGCACACATGCCTTTAATCTCAGTAAGTGACAGCTGGGCAGAGAAAGGTATATAAGGCATGAGAAGACAGGAACTAAAGGCTTTTCAGCACAAGTGTCCCTTTCAGCTAGAGACTTTTTGGGCTGAAGCCCTTTCACCTGGGGTTTTTTCAACTGTGGAGTTGGTGAGGTAAGAGGTGGTGGTAGTGGCTTGTTCCTTTGTATCTCTGATCTTCAGGCAAATTTTATTGAGGTACACATATATCACCACAGTTCACTGAAGGAGTTCCCCAGGTGACTTTTTAGGGACACACACACACACACACACACACACACACACACACACACATATATATATATATATATATATATATATATATATATACATATATATATATATTATAGTATCATTTGCAAATACTGATACTTTGACTTCTTTCTTTCCAATTTCTATGCCATTGATCTACTTCAGTTGTCTTATTGCTCTTTCTAGAACTTCAAGTACTATGTTGAATAGATATGGAGAGAATGGACAACATTTTCTTGTTCCTGAGTTTAGTGGAATTGCTCTGAGTTTCTCTCCATTTGATTTGATTTTGGCTATCATCTTGCTGTAAATTGCCTTTATTATATTCAGGTATGTCCTTTGTTTCCCTAATCTCTTCAAGACTTTAATCATGAAGGGGTGTTGGATTTTGTCAAAGGCCTTTTCTGTATCCAGTGCAATGATCATGCAGTATTTTTCTTTCAGTTTGTTTATAAGGTGGATTATTTACTGATTTTTGTATATTGAACCATCCTTGCATCTCTGGAATGAAGCTTACTTGATCATGGTGGACAATCTTTTTGAAGTGTTCTTGGATTTGGTTTGCAAAGTATTTTTGCATTTATGTTCATAAGGGAAATTCGTCTGTAATTCTCTTTCTTTGTTGAGTTTTTATGTGTTTTGCATATCAGGGTAACTGTGGCCTCATAAAAATGATTTGGGCAATGTTCTCTTTGTTTCTATTTTGTTGAATAATTTGAGAAGCATTGAAGTTAACTTTTCTTTGAATGTCTGGTAGACTTCTGTGCCAAAACCATCTCCCTGGGCTTTCTTTCTTTCTTTCTTTCTTTCTTTCTTTCTTTCTTTCTTTCTTTCTTTCTTTCTTTCTTTCTCTCTCTCTCTCTCTCTCTCTCTCTCTCTCTCTCTCTCTCTCTCTCTCTCTCTCTCTCTCTCTCCTTTTGGTTGGGAGGCATTTAATGACTGCTTCTATTTCACTAGGGTTTATAGATCTATTTAAATTGTTTATCTGATCTTGATTTAACTTTTTAAGTGGTGCCTATTGAGAAAAGTGTTCATTTATTTTAGATTTTCCTATTTGGTGGAATACAGGTTTTTAAAGCATGGCCTTATGATCCTCTGGATATCCTAGTTGTCTATTGTTAAGACCCCTTTTTCATTTCTCATATTTTTTTGGTTTTTTGTTTGTTTGTTTTTAATTTTATATTCATTTATGTTATGCTGAATTTATTCCCTTGCCATTGTTTTTTCTTTCTTCAGTTTCTTCTGAGATATCTGTTTCTCTGTGCAACCGTCTCTTCTTGTGATGGAAAAATTTGTTCCTTTTCAGTGAGGATTATCTCATTGTGGCAGGGGGAGCTCATGAATGGGTTAATGCAGCCATGAGTTTTGTAAGTTCTTTGGCTCATCTTAGGTGTTCTGTTCACCTGGATGTATTCAATGACTTGAATATCTACATCTAAGCCCTTGAGTTCAACATTAATCTCTGCATTTTTTCATATGTGCAGCAAAAATTCAGCATTCTTTACTGGCCATCAAGCCTGTGTCTGGCTCCACTGTTTGGCATAGGCATACCCACCAACTCCACCACAATACTGCTGGGAAGGCACACATTACTTCTTTAAAGTAACATCCTTCAGAAACTCGGTAGTTTTTCAGATAAACATACCCTTGATGGCCTGGGTAGTTTCACCAGTTGTCTTCAAGTGAACATGAAGATTTGAACCTCTTGATTTGCATGGTTTTGCAGAGTTTTCTGATTCAAGAAAGTGGCAACCAATCTTCACAGGTTACCTCAGGTGACACAGAGCAAGAGGTCATTTCTTATTTTGTTAATTTGTATGTTCTCTCTCCATCTTTCAGTTAGTTTGCATAAGGCTTTGTCTATCTTGAGATTTTATTTTCTCAAAGAACCAACTCTATGTTTCATTGATTCTTTGCATTGTTCTCATTCTTCCTATTTTATTGATTTCCACCCTCAGTTTGATTATTTCTTGCCATCTACTCCTCTTGGGTGTGCTTATTTGTAGCTAGAGATTTCCTGCCTGGCCCACAGTCAGGACAAATCTCTCTCACCTGCCAGTCCCACATCCATCAGACCCAACCAAGTAAACACAGAGACTTATATTGGTTACAAACTGTATGGCCGTGGCAGGCTTCTTGCTAACTGTTCTTACAGCTTAAATTAATCCATTTCCATTAATCTATAGCTTGCCACATGGCTCGTGGCTTACGGGCATCTTCACATGTGGCTTGTCATCATGGCAGCTGGCAGTGTCTCTCTGACTCAGCCTTCCTTCCCAGCTCTATTCTCCTCCTTGTCCCGCCTATACTTCCTTCCTGGCCACGGGCCAATCAGTGATTTATTTATTGACCAATCAGCAACACATTTGACATACAGACCATCCCACAGCACTTCCCCTTTTCTTTTCTTAAAAAGGAAGGTTTTAACCTTTACACATCTCCAAAGTCAGCTTGGTATATTTGGGAATTTGGGCGTAGCTTCTCTTACTACTTCCTGCTGGAGGGGGGCGCTGTATCTTATGGGGACACAAAGACTATTTTAGGATTATGGAGTAGTCCATGAGGGTGTATCGCTTATTTCATTTTATTCTAGAGCTTTCAGGTGTGCTGTTAAGTGGCTAGGATGAAATCTTACCTTTTCTTTTAATGTAGCCCCTTCTCTGAACTTTTCTCTTAGCACCACTTTTGTTGTGTCCCATAAGTTTGGGTGTGCTGTTTATTCATTTTCATTGAGTTCTAGGAAGTCATTAATTTCTTTATTTCTGTCTTGACCATTTTTCATTCACTAGAGAGTTGTTCATTTTCGATGAATTTTAAAGTTTTCTATTGTGTTGATATTTTCTAGCTTTAATGTGTGATATAGTCTGATAGGATGCAGGGAAGTAATTCCATTTTCTTGTTGAGACTTGATTTGTATCTGACTATATGGTCATAATTTTTGGAGAAATTTCCATGGGGTGATGAGAAGAAGACATATTTTTTTGTGTGTTTGGGTGAAATATTCTATAGATATCTATTAGATCCATTTGGTTTATAACCTCTGACAGTTCCAGTATTTCTCTATTTGGATTTTGTCTGAATAACTTGTCCTTTGATGAGAGTGGTGTACTAAAGTCTCCCTCTCTATGTGTGTGAGGGTCAACATGTGATTTAAGCTGTAGTAATGTTTCTTTTATAAACATGGGTGCCCTTGTTCTAAGAGCATAGATGTTAAAATGGAAATGTCACCTGGTAGGCTTTTCCTCTCTCCTTGTAGTATCCTTCCCTATCTCCTTTGATTATTTTTGGTTTGAAGTCTATTTTGTTAGATATTAAAGTTGCTACACCAGGTTGCTTCTTAGGTCCATTTGCTTAGAAAATCTTTTTCCAACCCATTACCCTGAAGTGATGTGTATTCTTGATATTGAGGTGTGTTACTTATATGCAGAAGAAGGATAGTTCTTGTTTTTCCCTTCATTCTGTTATTCTGTGTCTTTTTATTAGGGAATTGAGCCTATTGATATTGAGAAACATCAATGACTAATGATATTGATTCCTGTTGTTTTGCTATTGTTGTTGTTGTTGGTGGTGGTAGTGAGTGTGTGTGTGTGTGTGTGTGTGTGCGTGTGTGTGTGTGTGTGTGTGTGCGTGCGTGTGTGTGTGTGTGTGTGTGTGTGTGTGTGTGTGTGTGTTTTCCTTCTTTTGATTTTCCTGGTGTGAGATTGTTTATTTCCTGTGTTTTTGTGGGTGTAGTTGACCTTCTTACGTTGGAGTTTTCCTTCTAGCACCTTCTATAGGGCTGAGTTTATAGACAGACTTTGCTTAAATTTGACTTTATCATGGAATATCATTTTCTCCATCTATGATGACTGAAAGTTTTGATGTATATAGTAATCCGGCTTGTATCTGTGGTCTTATAAAGTGTAGAACTTCTGTTCTTTTAGAGTCTCCATTGAGAAGTCAGATGTAATTCTAAATAGGTCTATCTTTGTATGTTACTTGGTCTTTTTCCCGTGTAGCTTTTAATATTCTTTCTTTATTCTTTATGTTTAGTATTTTAATTATTATGTGGCATAGGGACTTTCTTCTCTGGTCCAGTGTATTTGATGTTCTGTATGCTTCTTGTGCCTTAATAGGTTTCTCCTTTAGGTTAGGAATTTTTTCTTCTGGGATTTTATAGAAAATATTTTCCTGGGCCTTTGAGCTGATTTTCTTCTATTCCTCCTATTTGGTTTGGTCTTCTCACAGTGTCCCAGATTTCGTGGATGTTTTGTGTCTTTAGATTTGACACCTTTTTGACCAATATATCCATCTTTTTCTGTTGTATCTTCAACGCCTGAGACTCTTCCATCTGTTCTGTCTGTGGAGCTTTCCTCTGTGGTTCTTGGTCAAATATCTGATTTTTTCTTTTCCAGAATTCTCTCAGTTTGTATTTTCTTTATTAACTCTATTTCCATTTTCAGGTCTTGAACAGTTTTGTGATTTTCCTTCCACTGTTTGTTTGTGTTTTCTTGGCTTCCTTTAAGGAATTGATTTATTTCCCCTTTGAGCACCTCTATCATCTCCATGTAGTTGATTTTAAGGTCTTTTGCTTGTTCTTCAGCTATGTTGGAATATTCAGGGCCTGCTGTGGTAGAATAGCTGGGCCATAGTGGAGACATATTGCTCTGGCTTTCATTGATTGTGTTTTTAAGTTGGTGTCTAGACAACAGTGTTTGGCGTGGTTATATGTCTAGGTGCTGATTTCTGGGGTTGATTTTTGTTGGGTGAGTGCTTCGTTCCTTGATTTCTGTTTCTTCTCTGGATTTCCTGGCCTGCTTAGCTGGTGTGTTCACAGTGAACGCCTGTTGGTGTTTGAGGTTAAGATACAGGGATGAGTAAGGGAAGGGAAGTATGGAGTGGGAAGGTCTTTGTGATCCATTGGAGATGGGATCAGAGAGGAAAGAGAGACCACAGCAGGTTTCCTGCTACAAAGGTAGGGATGAGACTAGGGAGATTGAATCTTAGGAGTAGGAGAGGGGTGGGTTCACTTTCAGCCTATTTGTTACCCTGGAAGGAACAGCCCTTGGGTTATCATGGGATGCTTTCTGGGGTAAGGCAACAAGTTGAGAGGAAGAAGGTTAGAAGGGGAAGATCTGTGAGATCCACAGGAGATGCTGGGCAGAGAAGTTTGCCAACGGTGTTCTGCGGCAGAACTGAGGATGAGACTTGGGGTTTGGATCTAGGGAAACAGAGAGAAAAGAGTAGGTCCAAAAATTAGATTTTATCCTTTAAATGAAATATACTTCAGCAATAATCATTCTGCCCCCGCCCCAGAATGGATAGAATAAGAATAAGAAATTTTAGAACTAGGCCACAATTCCAGAGGAGCACAATTATTTTTGAGAATTTACTTATACAGTAACAAAAATAATCAAGATATTAAAAACCTGTGAGAACTTAAATCCCAATCTTGCTCTCAGAAAAAGCAGTGTCATGTAGTAACAGAGAATACTGAACCTGCATTGTTAAGGTGACTTCCCACATGCCAGTCCCTGAGCTATGTGCCAGTGCTCCGACAAGAGCTGAGAACCAGGCCCTATCCCAAGTTTTTATGTACATTAAGGCATGAGTCTATAGCCTGGGTAAAAACTTCTTCAGATGAATTCCGTGTTATAGATCTGGCCACCAAAGTTCCCAGTTCTCGTTAAATGAGTGCACTAAGCATGAGGGAAGTCCAGGTCACTATTGTTAGTAACACTTTCCTCTGATCCCCACAGGCACCAACATGCTCAGACAGCACAGAGCAGAACATTAGCAGCACATGTCTGTGGCATTAGCCTACCTTAGATGTTTATTCCTTATTGTTACCATGGCAGAATGCATTTGGTAAAACAAAGAAAAAAGGTGGGTTTTTTTTTTTTTTTGGTTTTTGTTCTTTTAATCTTATTTAACCAATCTCAGAGATTTTTAAAGACAAAATAGGATATTTCTCTTTAAAATGACCTGATAAGCCCTGCAGTGTTATGTATACCTAAGTAGCAATTATTTCTTTCAAAGTAATAAAATTTTGGGGATATATATGCTTGTTTGAGGAGGGGCATTTCTTGCTTGATATATCTAGCAATAATAACAACAGCGATAGTAATAATATAGTTTTTGCTATATTTATGTCTGATCATATGTATGCAGCAACATGCTACAAATTTTAAAAGCTAAGCCACAGACAGCTAATGTTTAATCCAAAAGCTGTGTATAGACTGATTACTAATTGTGACAGGTGGTGATCTTAGTCACAATGAAAAAAATTATATGACAAAATTTCTCAGCAAATTAAAAATAGAAGGTATTTTTCTTAATCTGAAAGGGGGCATGTCCAAACACATAAAGCTAGTGCATTAAATACTTTCCCCCTAAATCTGAGAATTCGATAACCATACTTCTCACTGTTTGCATTAGTCACTATGATGGACAGTTCACCAAGGGAAAAAAGAAAAAAAGAATAGAAATGAATTAGAAACAAAAAGTTTAAATAGAAACTTACCTAAATATAGTCTTACCATATATAGGTATATATATATTATATATATATTTACATATAATATCCTATGTATAGAATCTCAAGGAATCTATACACACACACACACACACTGTTAATAATTAATTATTCCTTTATGTTAGCAACAAGTGATTAGAAAATGAAATTAAAAAATAATTCAACTTACAAGAGGAGGAAATCAATTAACACCAGGGGATTAATTTAATGCTTCTCCACTAAACTATAAATATTGATGACTTTAAATGAAAAGTGGTTTGACATGTTAATGGGGTGAAAGATTCGATAATGTTGTAATGCCCATTCTCACCAAAATAGATCAGCAACTATCAAAATCACAGTGAGCATCTCTTTAGTAATTAAGAAATTGTGCCTGTGATATAGAACTTGATGACTCTAAAATTTTGCCAAAAAATTGAAGTTGCATGACTCATATTTCTCAAGTTCAAAGTTTAGTTTAAAAGTAAAACAATCAGAACAGCGTAATATTTGTACAGATAACCATCTAAAACACCAAAGGAAGAGCCAGGAAACAGCCCTTCTACATTTACTGTCAAATAACTCTGACAAAGTGTCAGCTTTGATGGGGAGAATACAGACTTCTCAAAACATGGTGCTGAAACAATTTGTTATTCATATGGAAAGAATTAGCTTTGATCTTTGCCTCGTATCTTATGTTAAAATTAATTAGACATGGGTTATACTAAACATAAAAGCTAACTATAAACCTAGAAAAAGAAACCTGGGAGAAAATCTGAAACATTGAGATTGGCAAAGATTTCTAATGAGCTCACCATAAAATGCTCAGGGCAAAGGATGCACTGGGCTTCATCAGAAGTAAAAATTGCTTTTCAACAGACACCACTGAGAACATGAAAAGATGCCATGCATCCTGGGATATCTGCAGCACACACCTGATCCAGGAGCTGCATGGGACTGCAGGAAGAATACACATGTGTAACTCAGTCAAAGGAGGAAACAATCTATATAAACAGGAATAGAGGTGTACGGAGACATCACAGGTGCAGGCTTTTACTTGTATTGTTTTACTCTGGTGGCTTCCCAGTCAACTTTGACCTCTAGCCTTGCATGTTTGCTTCCTTGTTTGTGTTGTTTTATTTGCTGCAGGAGGATGCTGTGGGATGGTCTGTATGTCAAATGTGTTGCTGATTGGTCAATGAATAAATCACTGATTGGCAGTGGCCAGGCAGGAAGTATAGGCGGGACTAACAGAGAGGAAAATTGAGAGAACAGGAAGCTGGAGAGGGAGACAGTGCCAGCCGCCATCAGGATAAGGAAGATGTAAAGTACCGGTAAGCCACAAGCCACGTGGCAAGGTATAGATTAATAGAAATGGATTAATTTAAGCTGTAAGAACAGTTAGCAAGAAGCCTGCCACGGCCATACAGTTTGAAACCAATATAAGTCTCTGTGTTTATTTGATCGGGTTTAAGCGGCTTGGGACTGGCGGGTGAAAGAGATTTGTCCTGACTGTGGGACAGTCAGGAAAACTCTAGCAACAGGAGGAACTGTGCCCAGGACCTTGTGAATACTAGATCAGCACGTTGCCTCTGAACCTCCTCAACCCCACTGGCCCCACCCATTTGCTTTTCTTTTATTGTCTCTCACTTGCTTTGAATTCTTAATCTTAAAACTGTGGAACAAAAATACAATTGTGTGTTTGAAAATATTACTTCTCCCACAGCCTCTGTTGACTGAGGGAACCCTAGTTAGTACACACACTGTAGTAGATCAAGTAATGAGAGACATGTTCATCCTTACATCTAGAACTTGTAAATTCTGTTTCTTAAGGAAAAAAAGGTCTTCTCTCTCTCTCTCTCTCTCTCTCTCTCTCTCTCTCTCTCTCTCTCTCTCTCTCTCTCTCTCTCTCTCCTCTTCTTTCTCCCTCCCTCCCTTCTTCCCTTCCTTCCTCCCTTTATTTCTTTTCTTAAAAGTGAGAGTATCATGTAGCCTAACTGATTTCAAATTCACTCTCTAGCTGAGGATGATCCTGAACTTCTGATCCTCCTACCCTTGTCTACAGAGTACTGAGCTGATAGCCATGTGAAAATGGGATAGGCCACAGATCTTACATGGTAACCAGGCACTCAACCCACTGAGCAGCACCCTCAGCCCCTTGGAAGGTGTTTAAATGGACACTAAATATTAAAGCCCCGGGAAATCACTTCACATCTTCTAGGTTGGATAAATTTAGACTATTTACAAATACAGGTATAGATGAAATGAAGCCAGGAAAGCTCTCTCATTTTTTACTTGTCAGGACACTGGCCCATGTTGGAAATGGCAATATTTTATAATCCAAATCCCATGCATTCATCAGCTATGCTGATTTTTATTTCTAATAGTTGACACTGGAGTAGAGGGAGCCTGCTCACAACATCTTATTCCCATATATGTCCATAGCAAGTTTATTAATAATAATCCCCAACAGGAAGCAAACCAAAAAATGTCAATAGATGAATGTGAAGACAGAAAACTTATTTGTGCTGTGGATGAAGTATTATTCAACGGTAAAAAGTACCAAATTCCTAAGGACATGAATACCTTGAGTAACAACAACAACAAAGGATTCTAGGTAAAAAAAAAAATACTAGAGTACACAGTCCCATTGTGAAGTTCTAGAAAAGCTAAAACTGAAAAAACTGTTCTATGACATGATTCAGATGAGTGTTTGTTTTGTTTTGTTTTGTTTTGCTTTGAATGATATGGAGTAAAATTTTGTTTGAAGAGTCATGAGAGAAATACCTTCATTAGGATGGGGATACAAATGCTGCATCCAACTCTGCCACATCACTGCAGGTCCCCTTCATCCAATCAGGAATGTTACCTGGTCATCTCCTTCTGACAGAGGAGACTTATCTGGGCTACTTTACCATCTCTAAGGCATCACTGACTACAGTGGGATTATCTACCCTCTTACATGATGCTATGAATCCAGAAAATTGTGGGAGGTTATTTTGAATCTTGTGTTACAAATCAACTCCTTGTGGTGGATAGATGGAGAAAGAGATGGTGGAGGATGGGGACCGTAAGGCAGAGATGACTACAGTGTAATTGGTCCTGTGGGAAAGAGGAAGCGTTCTCTAATTTTTGTGGATTGCTTTTATATGCAAATGTGGTCCACAGTTAACAGATCTTCTGGGTTTGTAAGAAATTGTAGCTATGGTTTTATGTGAAAGTTCCTGACAGCATACCAGAGCAAGCCCGTGGGCTGCTCTGTTTGTCTCCTCTTGCTGTTGTAAGGGATTATCACAAAATCTGACTTAAAACAGTACAAATTGATTATCTTACGGCTCAGTGGGTCAGAAGTCTGACCAAAATCTCTTGGGGCTAATCTCGGCGTGTGGGTGGGTCTTGCTCCCTTTTAAAGACCTCAGTGCATTCTGTTTCCTGACTTTTTCCAGTTGCATGGCCACCCATACACCCTGCCTCATAGCTCCTTCCACATCTTCAAGGCCCCTAACGCTACATCTCCCTGTTTCTTAATCTCCTGTCACATCTCTGACTGCCCCTAGAAAGGACTCCCACTCCTAAGGACCAGAGGGATTAGCCCAGCCCCTTGTAGGTGATCAGGATAACGTCCCCATTGCAAATCCCTTAACTTTAATCTTACCTACACTCTCTGCCATGCCAGGAAACAAATCCAGAAGTTCTGAGGATTTGAATCGTGCACTCCTTTGGGGTAGCTGTTACTCTGCCGGCCACAGGCGGAGTTCAAAATCTCTGACCTAGATCTACTATGGAAACATCTCTATTCTGGGATTTTCTTCTAAGCTCTGGAACAACGTTCTTTCCTCTGGGTTACTAAAAATGGTGACATCTCTGCCCAAGGGAAGACGGTGGGGCTCCTCCAAGGCTGAGGAGTCACTCAGTCCCTCTCAGAAATCCAGTGTGTGCACAAGCCCCTTGCTACCTTATTGGTTCCGGTTGGCTCTGGTCTCTAGGAAGCAGTGTAAAACCTTTAGGCTTCCTCTGAGGGCAGTGTGTTTGCATTAGTTACTTTTCTCATTCTGCGGCAGAACACTGGAGAGAGACAACTTACAGGAGGAAGGATTTGCTTCGACTCCTGGTTTAAAGCGAGCATCCATCATGATGAGGAAGAGGCGATGGTGGGACCACCTCCTGCTCATGGAGCATGAGGATACTTACCAGCGTTCCTGCTGACCTGGAAGCAGAGAGAGAGGACAAGCCAGAAGCAGGGTGGGACTATAAAACACAAGTTGCCTCCACCCAATGATCTACTTCCTCCAAATAGACTCCACTTCCTAAAAGTTTCCATAGCCTCCTAAGCAGCACCATTAGTTGAGGAGCAAAAGTTCAAACACAAAAATGTGAGGGACATTTCTCATTCAGGCCATGAAGTCCTTATTAACCACACGACGATGTTTTTTAAATTTACTAAGTTTCTTTTATCCTGAGATTGGGGGATCTACAGGACACCATGGTTTATTTTCTTTATAACAAGAAGTAGGTCATGTAGCAAATACTGAGAGGAGAGATTAATTAATTCTGCCATTTTAATTTGCTCTTTTCTTTAAAGGAAAGGTTTTTGCATTTGATCTATAATAATTAGAACACAGCTACCAACATAGAAGAAAAGAAGAGTTGGGGTTGAGGAGCTAGCGCAGTGGTTAATGATTTTGTCTCACATGTGTGAGGGCCAGAGTTGAAATTCCCATTACTTATGTAGATGCCTGGTAGGCAAGGTGTCTCAGCTGGAATTTCTGAACTAGGAAGGCAGAGTTGTAGAATCCCTCAAATGAGCTGAGTAGTCAGAAGAGCCATATTGATGAGCCTTGGGTTCAACCGTGAGATCCTGCTCCAATAAGTAAGATGTAATGGCATGTACACACATGTGTACTTGTGTGTGCACACACATGAGTGAACACTCAAGAGCACCCACACATACATGTGAGCCTTTACTTACATCAACAAGAATATACACTTGCACATATACTGCACATGCATAAACACGTGTCTTTATTAGCTTTCTATTGCTGTGATAGAACACCATGACCAAAAGCAACTTGGGGAAGATAAGGTTGTCTTCTTCTTACAGTTTGTAGTTCATTATCCAGGGAAATCAAGTAAGGAGCTCAAGGCAGGAGTCTAGAGGCAGTAACTGATGGAGAGGCCATGGAGAAATGAGGCTTACTTATTTGGGCTCCCCATGGCTTGCTTGACCTGTTTTCTTATACCATCCAGGAATAACTGGTCAGGGATGGCACTGCTCATAGTGGGTGAGGCCCTTCCACATAAATTCTTAATTAAGAAAATTACATAAAGCCGGGCGGTGGTGGCGCACGCCTTTAATCCCAGCACTCGGGAGGCAGAGGCAGGCGGATCTCTGTGAGTTCGAGGCCAGCCTGGTCTACAGAGTGAGTTCCAGGAAAGGCGCAAAGCTACACAAAGAAATCCTGTCCCGAAAAACCAAAAAAAAAAAAAAAAAAAAAAAAAGAAAATTACATAAAAAAGAAAACTCTGTAAACACCACTAATACCCCCCCCCACACACACACACACAGAATCAACTAACCTGGGCTCATAGGAGCTCACAGAGACTGAACTAACAATCAGGGAGCCTGCATGGGACTGACTTAGGTCTTCTGTATATATGTGACAGTTATGTAGCTTGGTCTTCTTGTGGGACTCCTAACAATGGGAACAGGGGCTATCTCTGACTATTTGTGGGCTTTTGGGACCTTTTCCTCATACTGGGTTGCCTTGTCCAGTGCTATACCAAGTTTAAGGATAAATGATGGTTAAAAGAAGAGCACTTACATTTTTATTTTAGATGCAATTACAGGAATATAGGAAGAAAACTCATTAATAACTAAAGCATGCAAAGTCAGGTAATATTTTTATTTGTTTGGTAGAATTTTAAAAAATAATAAAATCACAATTATCAATGTATAATGAAGAAATGTCATAGTTTGGAAGTAACTGGTTAAATGAACATTATAAAAGCTTAAAGTGTGTATTTTGTTTATAGTATTGAGTAGAACTCAGTACCCATACCAGCTCACAGTTTCTGTCTAATTCAGGGATGTGCCAGTGAACACAAGGATAGAACCCATTTATTTATCTGTTTTTTTCAGTGAGGTCTCATGGATTTTTGGTTCTCCTGCCTCTACCTTCTAAGGGTTGAGATTACAGGCATGTGCCATCATCCCTGGTGGATAGGGTGTTGGCATCCAGGAAGTCATACATGATAGGTAAACACTCTACTGATTAACCTACACCCATAGCCCCTTTTCTAACTGGTGGTTCCATCTGCAAGTGAATACAAATTCTAATATCTTTAAATTGATGACTTCAATTTTTGTTGTAGGAATCCTTGTGATTCATAACAAATAAAGGTGAGAATGTTTGGAGAAGTATGTTCGAGAAGTTTTATATGGTTCACTCTTACATGGTCAACTATGGATTAGGATTCAGTTTTTCTGCAATAATGTCTGTGTTTATCTCTAATAGAGACCAGCAGATACAATCTAGATGTGTCTGTGAGGAAAAGAAGGTGGATTTTGGTGAGCAAGTGGAGTTCTCTGCTAAAATGTAAATCATACTTTGGCATTCTTTATTTTCCCTAATAAAATATAATTTTTACATTAAATATTGAGCATTAAGCTACAGAGCTTTCTTATGAAAGTTGTGGTTATAATAACAGAAATGATCTGAACACATAGTTATAAGCATTGCACTCTTAAAAGACAATGGCATGTATTAAATAAAGTATACATGAAAATGTAGACAGATAGGAAAGACAGGATAGAATGAAATATTGTATGAAAACAACCAAATAATAACATGTTATAATATATGTGGCATATTATGTTTATAATCATGCGTCAAACAGTATAAGCATCTGAAAGAGTTTTACTAACATGTTGATGAACAGGAGGTGGCCATAGCTACTATTCTGAGCAATTTTAGATTGTGGGACAAACATTTTTATTTTCTTTGCACATTTGGCTTTCTTTAGTCTCTTCTATTTTTATTTCTCTTAACATACTTTGTATTTATTTCTTTATTTTAATAATAAATTTTAAAATTAACAAAAAACTTAGCTTTGCTGTGAAAATATGTGTGTATGTGTCTTACAATGTAGATCTCACCATTTTCCATGTAATATTTTCATTTCTTTTGCATAGGATACTTTGTCAACCTGAGTTGAAAATATTGTAATTAGATTGATACCTATTCAATTACATTATTCCTGTGAGATTACCTGAATCCACGCAGTACTGATTCTGGATGGCAGGGACTATATCAACTCAATTTCCTTCCTGTACAGTAAAGGTAAGTAGAAGTTGTTCTGACTTGAATTAGCTTGTTTATGTCATTGAAAAGAGAATGGGTCTACTCTACAGACTTGAAATGCTTAGAAATCTCATATTTCCAAGAGTTCAGTGTATTATTTTATTGATGTCAAGCAATCAGAATGAAGTAGAAATGCTGTTTATCATGAAATAATGAGAGGCCTCACTCTGACTGCTCACTATTTGCAAGCTTTCTAAAGCTTTGGACATAACTGACTTCATAGTGAATTCTTAATTATTTGTTGGCTCATCACTGGAGTATATCAGCATTCAATTTTGACTACTGGTAAAGTGGTAAGTAGTCAATTCTTATTTAGCAAATCAAAGTAGTGTCCAATGATTTCAATCGCTTTCTTGGAAAACTTACTTGAGAGAGAAAAAAAGTGTGTGTGTGTGTGTGTGTGTGTGTGTGTGTGTGTGTGTGTGTGTGTGTGTGTATGTGTGCCTGAGTAACTCTGGAGGCTTGAGCAGAAGAACCATATGAGCCCAATAATTTGAAACCATCTGAAGAGTCATAGTCAGATCTGCCTTTTATAACAAAACAAAACAGAAAAAACCTATTAACATTAGATCATTATCCTATCTTCTGCAAAAACCAACTCTCTGGTGGGTTATAAATATCAGGAAAACAAGATTTTAGGGAGATGATATTCAATGGGTCTTACAGGCTGAAACTTCCTTAAGAGGCTGATGGATTGAATTGGTTATGAAATTCAGACTTTGTTGTGTGAATCTAAGAAGCACTGTAGAAGCTGTGCTTCTCCAGGTCCTTGAAGCAATAGAATCATTCCTAATTAAAGCTGAAGCCCTGCCCAGAATCTCTGCTCCCTTGACTGTGACTTGAATCTGAAGCTATAACACACCTTATTAGTCCTGCTTTGGAGTTTAAAATCAGAAGATTTGTCAGCACATATTAAAGATTAGGATGAACATGAACCACTTATTGACTTAGTCAGCATGCTCATCTATTCATCCATTCATCCATTCATCCATTCATCCATCCATCTATCTATCCATTCATCCATCTACCCATCTACTTAGCAAACATGAGCTGGTTTCTTGCTATTTGCCAAGCCCTATACCAAGCACCAGGAATGTAAACATGAAGGGCCTGCTTTCAAGGAGTTTACAATCTGGTATTGATATCATCAGAAAAATTATAATTTAATAGATTGTGGAAGAGTGGCAAAGACATGCTTAAAAGAAACTGTGCTGATCTCAGCTGACTGTATCAGTGGTAGATAGAGAGGTCTGTCAATCAGGAAAAACAGTTGGTCCTAGCAGGACTTGGAGCTTTCTGGAGGACAGTTTTCAGAAAACTCTGAGGTTTACATGGTCTCTGCAGAACGAGTCATGTCTCTGGCCCCTTGTCAGCCCTCTCCTCCTAACATCCTTGGCTCTATTTTGTTTAGTTGGAAATTCAGCCTCTGCTGATGTCTTATGTGAATATTAGCTTGGACAGGTATGAGATGAATGTGACAGCCATTTCATCAGCATAAGGCAGGGGACACAGCATAACTGCTACTAGTTTTCAGGTAATATTCTGTGTTTGTATCAATAAGTCATAACCGTCTCAAATTGAAATTTAGAAATTCTTTGCATTTGGACTGATTTCATGGGAGCTAACCAAAGAAACGTGGTGGTCTTCCTTGCAGAGTCTTTGATAAATTGGTCTTTGCTTTAAAGAAGAGTTGAAATAAAAATGATGAACTGACACAAGCCAATGCCAACAGGGGTATTTTTATGCAATCATATGATTCTATAAGATGGTATTTGACTTCACAATTTCACAATCATTTGAATGTGACTTCCAAAAGACGCTGTTCTCTCTTTATGCAAATTAGTCACTATCCTCGATTTTACCTCTTGGATATGAATATGATAAGTAAATCTTGTAACATGCTAGTTAAGATGCTAGCATACATGAAGAATCAAATTGTCATTGTTTTAGAACAATAAGGAGGAGAAAACGTATTTATAGTGGACACATCATGAAATTAAGTTGCTTCACAGAAACTGTGAATTACTTGAGCTTCAGGAGAGAATTGTTAAATATAGGCATATACAGACTGTTTTTCCTACAGCAAAATGGAAAACTTTTGGATCTGATTGAACTGGGACACAAAGGCACAGTTACTAACTAGAACCCGTGTGGTGGAGGGGCAGGTTATTTCAGGGAAGCCGAGGACATTTTCCTATGGAAACTATGATGATGAAGGGAAAGAATAGGGGGCTGGGGGAGAAGGTTCCAGTAACACCTTTGCCAAGCACCATTTCCTATCCTCTAAGCCTGATTCTGATTACTCCTGCCATTTCTGAAAGCTCAGAGCCCGAGTATTTGACAAGGAAATAGACTAAAAAATTGAACCGCATGTAAACTATTTATAGGTTTGCTAGCCCAGAGAAATAGGACGGACTGCAAACAGCAGCAGCAGCAAATTCCAAATTGGCCATAAATCTGAAATAGGAAATATCAGACGTGCACTAGGCACGGTATGCCAGGATCAGCTTTTGAGCTAAGAAGTGTTTTATACATATAAACAAGGAGAACATCTTTCATTTGTTCTCTCCGCTTGTTGAAGGGGAAAATTGCAGCCCAAAATTGACACTCACAGCAAAGGCCTGTTATGGGGACGAAGCATTGTTGATATTTTCTGCTTTATCACTGTAAGTGCTTAAACTATTAGCAGTTTTGCTGAAATAAAGAGGGTCCCACTGCTAACAGGAGCGGGCTAAAGCCTGCAGGACTCAAATGTTTCCTCTCTGTTTAGCCTCAGGCAGGTCCTTTAGCTTCTGTGGCTCAATTTAATCTTTCTACGGGCTCAGAGGAAAGTGTACAGCAGCTCTCAACACAGTTGCTAGTAGCCTGGGGACACTCAGGCCATCTTCAGGGGTCATCTGACACCAGGGGACAAAGTAAGTGTCTACACCGTGACAAAAGATCTGGAGGTGTGTTAGGTGCTAGTCTCAACCCTAGAGCATTATTTCGCTGGCCCTGGGCACTTCTTCCCTTTCCTCGTTTTACGTGATTATAGAGACAGTCCTGAAAACGGTGCAGTAGTTGCCCCATAAGCTATTATCAAATACCATAAATTCTTCTCTCTTCTAAATGTGGTCTGAGACCTAGACATAATAATAATAGAAAACATACTTGGGCTCATTGAAATACAGTTTGTAACAAACATGACGACGAGTTTGATACAGTTTTAAAAGGTCAGCTGCATCCCCCAGTCTGCAGTGGAGGGAACAGTCAAGAGAAAGGGCAGGGCTTTCAGACGGTTACCAGATAATGCGGTCAGAACTCTAAGGGCTATGAGAAGTTTTTTCAGAGATCAGCAAGAAAGTAGCAAGAGTCTCCATGAAGAAACTGAAGAAAGCTGTTGCAGAGGTATGGAAAATTTTTATGTTGTTGTGCTATGTTATGTTATTTATTTTTGAGCCAGGGTCTCATGTATTCCAGGATAACCACAAATTCATGCAGAAGAGGATAATCTTTAAGGACTGATCCTCCTGCACCAACATTCTGAGTTCTGGGATTACACGTATGTACCAATACACCTTCTCTTCATGTCACTGGTAATAGTATGAGGTCATGTATTTATGTGTATGTGTACGTACATATATATTTACATAATTATATAACATCGACTACATAATCATGTTAAATACTGAGTTGTTCCTGGTGCTGTGTACCTATAATCCCATGAATTTAAAAGGCTGAGGAAGAAGGATTAGAAGTTCAAAGCCACTTTGAATAACTTAAGGAAGCTCTGTCTCAAAATGAAGAACAGTTGGAACGATAAGGGGTATAACTAAGGGGTTGAGGCATTTACTTAATATGTATGGGGGTCTAAGTGTGTGTGTATGTTTTATATTTATTTTCTTTTATATTTATTATTTTCTTTTGTATTTATTTTATATTTATTCTTAAATTTCTCTATGACAGTTATACAAAATATATAACTGTTATAGAGCAATACACGGATTTTAAAGGAATCCCTGTGTATGGGTGTAACTCTTGCATTCACACTGCTAACCTTCTGCTGAGAGTCGATATTAAATAATTGTGAGCTGTTATCATTGTCATTCTCCTTTATCCACGTTCCAGTTGGGGGTTGGCTCCTGTGCCCACATGCCCCTAACACTACCAAAGCATCTCTTACAATGTGCTTCTGTTTCCCTTTCCAGTTTGTTTGGCAGCCAGTTTGGAACATGTACAGCACAGAAGCATGTTGTGTTAGAAACACAGAGTCTCCTTTTCCCTTTACTGCAGTACAAAAGACATGCAATAGATGGAGCGAGTTTAAGGTGTTGAACTGGAGAAGTTTTGAGATGTGCCTGTGTTTGTAAGACTCCCAGCACAATCAAAATGACAAACATGTGTCCTTCATTCTCAGAAGACTTTCTCAGTCTCCCTTCCCTGTCCTCTTTGTGTCCCTCCTGTCTTGTACACATGGGCAACCACTGATTTCCTTCATGTGTTCACAGGTTAACTCATGTTTCTAGAATCACATATATGTGAACATACATGTTATAAAATTATCAGCTCTGTAGTCATTCTTAAGGTTAAAAAAGAAGGTTAATTTAGCCCATAGCTATGGAAACTGAAAAGGATCACAGTGTGGTCCAGAAAGAGAAAGGGAATCTTTGTATGCAAAGGGTGTGTGGCGAGCCCAGAAGTAACCACCACCACTCTCAGGATTCCCTTGAGAGGAAGAAGAAGAATTCTCCCCTGGGAGAAAGCATAGGCCCTTGACAGGGCAGGGCTATCTGGTCTCATCACTCTCCATTGGGTGCCACCTCTTACAAAATCCATCTCTCCAGCAGGACCCACTAGGAACCAGTGTATGAGACTTGGTGACAAACTACATTCAAACCACAGCAAAAACAGTATACATACATATATAAATACCCACATATGTGTATAAACACATGCATGTATACATACTACATATACACACATACATATGCATATATATGCGCATAAACATAGAAGTCCATTTATGTTTTAATTCATTTAGGCATGTTCTACATTCTTGCCATTCAGAAGCCTCTTGAATCCATTCTGTCAGCATGTATTGCTTATTGATTTTAATGGGTTTCAGTGTGATATTTCTGCATCTGTATAGCTCATTCTCCATCAAATACAGTCTTCTATGTCTCATTCTCTCCTTCTTAACCTCTCATAAATATTATTACACATATAGATAAACTTGTTTGGAACTCTCTCACACATAAGTGACAACATGCAGTATTGGTTTTTCTCTGACTGGCATATCTCCTTTATCTCAGTATCCTCCTGCTCCATCTATGTGGCTGCAAACGACAGGTTTGTGGGAGTCTGTCAGAGTCCAGCTCCAATCTTTTGAAGGGTTCTTGAAGGGAAGACAGAGGAATGAGGAAGTATTAGATAGAAAGATAGAAAGAGATGATAAGAAAGATAGACACATCTGTAGCTTCAGAGGGAGGGCCCTGGGTCAATACCCAGTTGCCTCAAGGTTTATTCCAAAGGGCTTTTTATACAACACCAAAGGGCGAGGCAAAAGACCTCCCCCTTTCAAGATCAAAGCACATACCGTGCAGCCAAGCTAGACCCTTCAAAACATCCGGTAACCATGCCTGTGGCTAAATCCTTCCATTATGCAGCACTGCTGGGTAAAGCAAGCTCAGATTCTCTGACCAGGAGAAAGGTCTCACTAGAGAGCCTCTGTGGACCCCCACACAGGTTTTCATTTTTCTTTATGGCAAAGTAATGTTCAACTGTGTATGTATACTGCATTTTGTAGCATTTAAAAACTGTATCTTCTGGACTGGAGAGACAGCCGAGTAATGAATATGTACTGCTCTTCCAGAGGACCAAAGTAGAGATGAGTTCCCAGCATCCATATCAGGCCACTCACAATCTGCTGGAACTCAAGCTCCAGGGGGATCCAACACTCTTTTCTGGCCTACACTAACCTACACTTAGACATCCACATATACACACAATCACAATGGTTCTATTAATTTAAAAAAATCACCTTCTTTGGGCATGTATATTTTGAGGTTCTTATTGCAGGTATCAGTGGTACATGTTTCTTTATTGCTGAGTGTATTTCATCAATGGATATATGGGAATTTGAATATCCATTATCTATGGATCATTTATATCATTCAACTTCAGGGCTGTAAAAGCTATTATGCATATTCATGTAGAAGTCTTTTTATGAAAATGTGCTTTCTTTTTTCCCTTGGGTAGCTGTCTAGGCATGAAAGGACAGTACCATAATACAGCACAAAAGGACTGGGGTTAAAGTATATCTTGTGCCATTTGACCAGGCCTAGTAAGAGCCCAGGTCAACACTTGGTATAGTCAGTAATTTGATTTTAGTCATGGAAATAGATATTTTACAGTAATTCTCTGAGGTTTTAATTTATATTTCCTTATTTATGATTTTGACTATTTTTTCTATTTATTTTTCACACATATAAATTCTTTGATAAAATGTTTATGTTTTCTGTCAGTTTTCTAATTGTAACTTTTGTGATTTATTTTAACTACTTGAATTTTAACAATTCTTTAAAAATATGTATTTTTGTTTGTTTGTTTGTTTGTTTTATGTGTATAATTTTCTTGCAAGAAGCTATGTGCACCACCATGTGCATACCTACTTCATGGCCTATAGAGGCCAGATGAAAGGTTACAATTTCCTGGATCTGGAGTCACAGGCAGTGATGAATCACTATGTTAATACGGGGCACTGAACTCAAGTTAAATGTTCTTAACGATCAAATCATCTCTCCAGGCCCAAATTCCAACAATTCTTTGCATATTATGGCTTAAAGTCTCCTTTCAGATGCAATATTATCTTCTAGTCCATGGTTTGTCTTTTCATTCTCTTTTTATTAAAAGCCTTTATTGTTTCTATTTTACATTTCATTATGATATTATTTAATGCAGAGTCAGATAATAAAGGGTCACTATAAAGAAGCACATTTATTTACTTTGTGATAAAAGCCCCTAAAGCATTTGTTTGCCAATTTACAATCCCTTTTTAATTAAGAGCTTTTAGAAGATTTTATTTTTATATGGAGAGAAAGAGACGATAGATAGATAGATAGATAGATAGATAGATAGATAGATAGATAGATAGAAAGAAAGAGAGAGAACAGCACCTCCAAAAGCCAAAGGAGGGTATCAGATCCTCTGCAGCTGGAATTACAGTTAGTTGTGAACTGACCAGTGTGGGTAAAGGAATCCAATTCATGTCCTCTGGAAGAGCAGCACATCCTCTTAACTAACCACTGAGCATCTCTCCTGCCCCTCTTTGCAATCCTTAATGCAAAACATTTAAATACAGTAGTGTTCATGTTGTTTATCAAGCTCTAGACTTGTGCATCTTACTCATTGTTATTTGCCTTTGCCTGTACTAACCATTTCCTTCGTGGCTCCATTTCTGATGAACTTTCTCTGTAATTCAATCATTTCTTTTTGTTTTGTTGCTGTTTCTTAAGATTCAAGCCATCGGTGAAATTGTACACTATTTTTTTTGGTATAATTGTCCTGTTTCAGTCACCATAATGTCTTCTATGTTTGATCTCACATTTACAGATTTATTAACTAGTCACAAATAACTTGTGATTTCTCCTAAACTTTGAATTGTTTTTATATTTAGTTTGAGTCACTGATCCATTTGAGTTAACATTTGTGAACGGGGTCATTTACAGATAGATGTTTGGTGTCCTTTTCCTGGTCACTTCTTACTTTCCCTACAGACTTCTTATTGTTTCAGCAATTGTTAAAAAACTATCTTTTCTCTCTATAACCATTTTCATTAATGTTTGCCATCTATATGAATGGGAAGAAATCTGGATCTATTTTCTTCCCCTGGACTGTTTTTTCTGTTGACATCAAGACCCTATCGTCTTGATTACTTCAGCTTTATGTCCTGAAATCAGACAGAGTTTCCATTTATTCTTCTTATCCAAACTTTGAATCATCCAGAGTTGTTTCCATCTCCATGGGAACATAAATAGAAAACTCTCAAATTCTAAGGGGAAAAACAAAAAGAAAAGCCTTGCTGAAGTTTTGAGATGAAAATGAGTTGAATCTGTTTCAATTTGGGAATAGTTGACATCTTTACAACACAACAATAGTTATTAGACTTTTTCAAGTGGTGTTTTATGTCTGTTGAAATGGTCACACTTTTTTGTTAATATTTTAATGTTAAACTAACCTTAGATAAATAACAGTAGATTAAGATGTACCAATATTCTATTCCATTCATACATTATTCAACTGTCTTATTAAATGTTAACTATTTTTTTACATCTATATACATAAGGGATACTGGTCTAATTTTTGGTCTTGTAATATTTAACTCATTTTAAGATAGTAGCTGTCTTATGGAACAGTTTCAGAGATCTATTCTTATCTTGTAATCTGTTTGGGTTTATTTCTTTAAAATTCAAAATAGTCTTTAAATGTCAGATAACAATGTTCTAAAAACCCACTGAGGTTTAGAGTTTCCATTTAACTTCAAATAACGTACTTTTAAAGCCATATTCAATTTCTTCAGTGGGTGTGGAGTTACTCCAGTTATTCTGGTTATTTATGTCTTCTTGGGTAGTTTTTGTCTTTCAAGAGATTTTTTGTTCATTTCACCTAAGTCATCACATTTATTGGCATAAAGTTGCTCAAAATGTTCCATTTCTTCTTAATATATTTTAACATCTACAGATAGAGAAGGCACTTGATAACAGTAAGTTATATTTGGAGACTCAGTTACAGCCATAGAGGTTAGAGCTTACTCAACTGACCTGCCAATATCAAGTGTTCTGTAAAAATTAATTGTACCTATTAACTTGAGGGTTCTGTAGGAAACTGATTATACCTGAGTGGTATAGGAAACATGGATATCAAATGTTCCTGTGTCCTATCTTACATGCTTTAAGGTCAACATTACTTTCATTGATTGTTATAGTACCCAGCTTTCTACAGGTAAAATTAGATTTTAATTCTTCCTTGCACCTATCTTTGTGTGTGTGTGTGTGTGTGTGTGTGTGTGTGTGTGTAGGAGTATCTTTGTCCCCACTAAGGATGATCTCTTTCCACATGGACCTTGGGAAAACCTGAACATGCAAGGAATTTACCAACCAATTGACCCTATTTGAGTGATGCTTAAGAGGAGAATGAAAACAGTTTCTTTCTTTTATGCCACAACCAGTCAGTTCTAAAGTTTAGTCTACTTAGCTTCTTAAACTGTTTTAGGAGTATGGTCTTACATTGCTGATAAGCTTAATGAATGATGGCAATGACTTCCCTGCCTTCCTGCTTCATTCTTTCTAGGCTCTGTTCCTAATTCCCAGGGTCATTTACTACGATTATTTTCGCCATAGCATTGTGTCAAGTTCTATTAAGTAACACAGACAGGAAACAGTTACTGGTGGCAAGTGTTCTAATGGTCATATTGTCTCTTCCTCTGCTCTGCTCCCTTTCCTGTTTCTCTGATGCACATTCATCTGTCTAGTTCCACCACAGAGGCTACTGTCTCTTAACATACTTCATGTTCCCTTCTATGTTCCACCAGTAAATATACAAGCATTTCAGTTTTCAATCCTTGGATGATTTTGAGTTCAAATTCTCCCTGTAAGATATTTACTTCCTTCACTGACATCAAAATGTCAGTGAATGCATTTGTATCTCCAATTTGTGTCTCCAATCATGCTCCCTTGTAATCTCCAGATTCTAATACGTGACGCATAACTTTATACTTGACACGACCCTTTCAGTGTCTAATGAGATCAAAATTATATTGTGCAGAGCCATTTACTAAAATTATTTTAGATTCAAATTTCTAATTAGTCATACTTCTCAATGAGTGTTACTTATTCTGTAAACCCAACCCACAAACAAGAACTGTAATGTCTACCTTCAAAATACATTACATATCCATCTATATCTGTTCATTTTTGTTGTCTACTCCAAGTCGTTGCTGTCTGTAACTTGAATCACTGTAATAACTTCTTCATTGGCTTTTTATCATTTATTCTTGGTCCTTAGAATAATCTCTGTAAAGTTGAGAGAAGGATTTCTTAAACCCATTAATCAGAACATGTCATTCCCTGGCTTAAAACCTTCCAAAAGGCTTTTTGCTGTACTGGAATAAATCTAATGACTTACTATGGCCTTCAAGACCCTGTATGACCTTGCTGCTGCCTGCCTGTCTGACCTCATCATCAGCTATGTTCTACCTCCCTCATTATACTATAGCCACACTGGCCTCGTGTCTTATCTACTAATTTATCAAGCAGATCCCTGCCTGAGGACATTTTCACTTATTCCCTCTTTCTGGCTGCCACCATATCTTCATAGAGAATGATTCTTACTGTAATTTGTCTCAACTCAATATCACCAATTCTTATAGACTTTCAAATCTATCTAACAAAACTTAGCTTCTTGCCCACTCAGTTTAAACCATAGTTTCTTATCTATAGTACTCCTTCCTATCTTCATATACCTATAACTATTAATAATTGTGATGGCCCTTTATTCCTCTTTTAAGATTACAAGTTCCTTCTGCTCAACTAGAGGGAAATCATGCCTGGTAGTGAAAACCTAGCTAATTAATCAATGCTACAACCTCTAACTTACTAAACCAGCATAATCTCTAACAGTCATCTATAAACCTGTGTCTTTATACCACAGTTAAGTGTAACTTTCAACCTGATCAAGGACACTTTGCAATGGACGAAGACCATTATAGAAAATCACAATCAATTAGAATGCACTTTTGGATCCCAGTCCCTAGTATACAGCTACAAAAAATTCCTACACCCAAGTCTCAGGGAACATTGCAGAAGAGGAGGCAGAATGATTGTAAGAGCCAGAAGATCAAGGACTTTGCCATGGGATTGTGTGTCTCAGTAAAGTTTCACCAATTTGACCACCAAAACATGAACTGAACAAGCAGGATAACAATGAGCATGCTAAATTGAACTGGGAAAACCCCATGAGACTCAACCCTACACAAAGAACTATAGGCAACTGAGCAAAGGTCAGAATGGAAGAGATGGCCCTTCCCAAGAAAGATCATACCAATTAGTTGTTCAGAGCCAGTCAGTCCTGAAAATATACAAACAAATAACATTATATGAACTGAACCCAACAGGTAGTACTTAGGAATATATATGTGTATACAAATACATCTCTGCATACAATAATAACTGAATGAAAATGAGGCTATGGATTTGAAGGCCAACAAGAAGGGGTATGTGGAAGTGTTTGGAGGGAGTAAAGGAAAGGGAGACATGCCGCAATTCCAACATGATCTCAAAATTAAATAACAATAAGAAAGATAATCCAAGCTCCATCAGAGGACTTACATTCTTGACATTTCAGTGTCTCTACTTTTCCTGGTACTTAGGCAGAGGTGGACAGACATGCAGTGGTTGCTTGAAGAAAAGATTTCTCTGCTGGGTTGCTAAGAATATACACTGCTCTTGCAGAGGACTGTGGTTTGAGTTCCAGTATCCCCATGTGGGATGAGGTTTCTTCTTCTTTATTTTTTAAAGTTTTTAAAATAAGTTTACTTATTTATTTATTTATTTATTCACATCACTATAGAACAAGCAAGTAAACAACCATTTTAGAAAAGTTGGTGCATAAAATAGAGGAAATCTGATAAAGATGATGCTGGGACAGAAGAGAGAAGTCTTGGGATAGATGGGGCTTTAGGGCTAGTGCCGTCATTTCTCCAAACGCCTTGATTTCAGCACACTAAGATTTTCATTTTCTGTGAAGACAGTGGTGAACAAATATAAAATGCCTTATTTTTCTAAGACAAAACATTTAATATAAAAAGTGATATTATGGTTTTAAAACTAAATTTTGGACTGATTTTTACTTAAATTTGAGACTGATACTGTATTAGAGAAATGTCTTTATTATATTTTATTTAGTTATTTATTTTATTTAAATAACATTTTAAAAATTAATTTTATACACCAACTTCAGTTTCCCCTCTCCTCTCCTCCTTGTGCCCCACCACCTCTCACTTCCCATCTACCCCTCTCCACTTGCACTCCTCTTCTGTCTCAATTCAGAAAGGGGCAGGCCTCCCATGGGCTTGAGCAAAGCATGGCACATCAAGCTGAGTCAGGGCCAAGCTCCTCCCTCTACATCAAGACTGGAAGAGTTATTAGAGCATGGGGAACAGATTCCCAAAAGTCAGCCAAGTGCCAAGGACTACTAGGAGCTTTACAAACATACCAAGCTACACAACTGTCACATACATGTAGAGGGCCTAGGTCGGTCCCATGGAGGCTCCCTAACTGTTGGTCCAGAGTCCCTGAGCTCCCATGAGCTCAAGTCAGCTGTCTCTGTGGGTTCAGCTGTCATGACCCTCCTGACCTCCCGTCTACCTTCTCCCTTCCTCCAGCAACACTCCTGGAGCTCAGCCCAGTGCTTGGCTGTGGATCTCTGCATTTTCTTCTATCAGTTACTGGACTAGGACTCTCTGATGACAATTAGGGTAGTTACCAGTCTGCTTACAGTAGATGGCCAGTTCAGGTACCCTCTCCACTGTTGCTAGGAGTCTTAGCTGGGGTTATCCTTGTGTATTCCTGGAGGATTTCCTGGTGCCAGATTTCTCCCTAACCCCAAAATAAACCCCATCAAGATATTCCCTTTTGTTACTCTTTCCCTCCTTCCCTCCTCAACCTGCCTCCTGTACCCAGTCAGCCCAGCTAGCTCCCTCAAGATCCCATCCTCCATCCCCCCACACCCACACCCAGTTTACCCAGGAGACCACTTCTACTCCCCCTTCCCAGGGAAACCCATGCATCCCTCTTTGGACCCTCTCTAACTCATGTATCTGTCAACTTCTCATGGAATCCTTGGGTTCTTGCACTCATATATGCACAAACCCACATGCAGATTAACACATGAATGTCCATTTTCAAAAATAAAATTTCTCTTCAAAATACAAAAATCTGATTTAAAAGTACCTAAAACATTGGTTGACCTTCCTAGTCAAATGTTTACTCTTAGCTGGGATTATCCTTGTGGATTCCTGGAAACTTCCCTAGCACCCAGTTTCTCCCTATCCCCATGATATCTCCCTCTGTCATGGTATCTCTTTCATTACTCTCCCACTCTGTCCTGTTCCAGCTCAATCATCCCATTCCCTTACATTCTTATCCCCCGTCCTCTACCCTCTATTGTCCCTCCTCACCCCAAGTTACCTAACTGTCATCACAGAGCCTTCATACAGTAACTGATGGAAGCAGATGCAGAGATCCACAGTCAACCACCAGGCCAAGCTCCAGGAGTCCCGCTGAAGAGAGAGAAGAAGGATTCTATGAGCAACAGGCATCAAGATCATGACGGGGAAACCCACAGAGACAATCAAACCAAACTAGTGGGAACTCAAGAACTTTAGCCCAACAGCTGTGGAGCTTGCATGGGACTAGAATAGGCCCTCTGCATAAGTTAAACAGTTGAATAGCTTGATTTGCTTTAGGAGCCCCTGACAGTAGGATCAGGATCCATTCCTGGTGCATAAACTGGCTTTTGGAGCCCATTACCTATGGTAGGATACCTTGCACAGCCTTGATGCAGGGGGAGGGGCTTGGACCTACCTCAACTGAATGTACCAGGCTCTGCTGACTCCCCATGGGAGGCTTTACCTTTTTGGAGGAAGGGATGAGTGGCTGGGGGGCAAGAGGAGGGAAGAGAGGGGGATCTGTGGTTGGTATGTAAAATGAATAAAAAATTTCTTAATAAAAAGAAAACAAACAAAAAACCCCAATGTTTACTCTTTATAATTCTGCCAGTCTTGCCTGGTCTTACTTTGAATGTTTACTTATTAAACCTAATAAAGCAATTCCTTAAGGACTGGAAATGTTTGTGATTCTAAGGGATACACAGATGCTCTGTCCCATTCCCTTCCTTATTCATGGACATCACTCATCTTATCATTGAGTATAGGATTTAAATGCTAACTGTATAATACAATCAAGAAAATCCCAAATGAATTTAAAAGTTCAGGCTTTTAGGAATTACTCTATTACAGTATAGTTACAGGATTCGACTCATTCTACCTCCATGTTGAGTAATTTTCACAAAGGAATGAAATAACAGAAAAACCCCTGCCTTTCAAATTCAGGCCTCTGCATAACTATCTGGGATTTGCAAAGTGTTGACTCAAAACTTATTTTATGATATGAATCTCACACTCAGGGGAATAAAATCACTGACTTTAAAGATGCTAGGAAGATTGTCTTCATAAAGAAACTGTGCAGTTATTGATGTTTTCTTGTCCTTAATCTGGGAGCTCTCTAGGTGTTGCCTCCCTCCTCTTAAAGTAGAATCCAGTGACTTTAATGGCCCGCCAATGGAAACTGCTCCATGTATCAAGGGGCTTGGCAAGCATGGTTGACTAGTGCCTAAGAGATGTTCCTGTTATCAAAGAGAACATTGACAACATTGTATGCAAGCTGACGGCAGATCACAATTCTGTATGCTCCCCTTGGACTGTGGAGGCTCATGAGAAGATAAGAGACCTATACTTTATTTTCAGAGGACTACAGGGAAACTTCCGAAATTCACCACAACTCTCAGTTTATGGCATGCTAAATATTGCAGAAGCTACAGAGTCTTGTGCATAGATCTGAGAAGAGGCATCCTCCAACGTCAAGGGAACTTCTATGAGATGTTCTCTGTGGAGATAGTTCCAAGAGACTCAAGAAAGATTTGGCTGTAACATTATGTTGAATGCTAGAAACTGAAAACTTTTCCAAGAGAAAACAAGTCAAAGAAGGGTGCTATTCTTATTTTTAATGAGCTTTGTACAGAAAATCACCAGTACAATATATAAAGGCTGTCCTTTTTAATATCCTAAACAAATCATGCTCATGTGTAGCTGTAAGTTTTCCTGTGTCCCACCCAGCCTATGGGTGGGACAAATCTCTCTCACCCACAGCAACTTACAAAATAATCATTTGAGGCTTAATGTTATTTATAAGCTGTATGGCCTATGTCTATGAATTCTTGCTAGTTAGCTCTTTCATCTTAAACTAACCCATTTCTATTAATCTATATGTTGCCACATGGCTGTGGCATTACCGGTCTACTGTCACGTTGCTCCTTGGGCGCCAGACTGGTGTCTCCTCTCAGTCTCCTTCCTCCTCCTTCTCTCTCTCTTGGATTTCCTGCCTGACTATAACCTGACTCACCATAGGCCAGAGCACTTTCTTTATTAACCAATCACAGCAACACATATTCACAGTGTACAGAAAGACATCCCACAGCACTCATGTGTGGTGAAACCTAGAAATTTCATATGCTACAATACGTCTCAACAGTTAAAGGTACCTGCTACTTCATGTATCAACATGGATGGAATTTTAAAGTATTACAGTGAAATGTGTCCAGAACTGTGACTACTATATGATCCCACATACTTGTTTACCATTTTATAAGCTCTAGAAAAATATTCCAATCACTTGCAGATGACTGGAGTACAGGGAGAAACTTGACTAGGAGGAGATAAAAGGCAAGGATTTGAGAAGATATAAAATTTTATCATGATTACAAGGACAGTTCATTTTTATTTAGTGAGAAAACCTTATACTGTACACTCAAATATTAATTGTTCCACAGGCAGGAATATATTTAGACATAGTTGATGAAGAGAACACAGAGAAGATAAATATAACCTGCCACAGGGTGATGCAATGCTTTGAGATAAATGTAGCATCTATATTTATCATCCCATAGTTATCGAGTGTCAAGTGGTCAAACAAGCACTGGAGCTGCAATGACTCCAGGCGGTGATGGATCATGTGATATAAAAATGACATCGTACCATGTCCCTGCCAACTAACTACATACTTCCCGAAACCAGGGATTTAGTTGTATTCATCAGCTGATCCACTGTGTTTAGTTTATGCTTACAAGCCCACAGGCATGACACATGTAGTGCTTGAATGACAGGAAGAGCCCCTCATGACACATAAGCATTAAGCTTTTAGACTCAACTTAAAGGCTACTCTTCCCCAAAAAACAATGGTGGTGTTTAGAACACTTTGTTTATCTCTAAGTTAGAGACAGACCCCAGATACACAACCAGTAGATAGCTAAAGAGTATCTGGATTGCAAAAGGGATGTGACTCTCAAGCAGACATGGTTTTGATAATACATAATGAAAGTAATTTTGCAGAGAATATTGCAAAATTAGGAGTCCCAGTCATAAATGAGAACCTGAAGATCTTGATCCAATTCTTAGAGATACTACTAAGAATTCCGTGTGAAGACCTTTTCGACTTGTTGAAGAACGTGATGAGACAAATACAAATGTCATGGCCAGGTTTTAATTTGAAAAAAAAAAAAAAAGAAAGAAATGCAGATGGTTTCAGAGATGATCTTCCTCCTCCTCCTCCTCCTCCTCCTCCTCCTCCTCCTCTTCCTCTTCCTCTTCCTCTTCCTCTTCCTCTTCCTCTTCCTCTTCCTCTTCCTCTTCTTCTTCTTCTTCTTCTTCTTCTTCTTCTTCTTCTTCTTCTTCTTTCTCCTCCTCCTCCTCCTCCTCCTCCTCCTCTTTTTCTTGTTCTTCCTCTTTTTCTTCTTCCAAATTTACCTGGGTAAGGAGTTTTATTTATTAAGGAAAAATATGAAATCAATATTTAACTGTCTTTTGTATCTCTAGTTTATTTGTGTACAATTAAGTGTCTTTAATCTTAAATTGCATTCAACTACCTTTTTGGTTCTGCAAATGATGAGAATTCCAGGTTTAGGTGTCAATGTTGCACAGGTACAGGGGCTATGATCATTCTACCTCACAGGGAATCAAGAAAATTTAGTGAGAAGTAGAATAGCAAGCAAGTACTGTCATACTTGAGTTATTTACTAGTTTGCCTTCTTTCGAATTTAGAGAAGGGATGTCTCTTTATAACAAAGTCTAATTGGTATTTAGAGATCTGAGTTTGCTCCCTGATCTACCAGCTTCTTTCCAAAGTTCCTAACTTTAATCCCCAGTATCTCTCCTCAGGCCAATGTAATTCAGACTTAAATTATTTAACTATTTCCTTGTATTTTAGCAACATTCCCAAAGAGAAGCAAAGTGTCTTCACGTTCAGATTCTTCTTTTTCCTTTTATTGAAAATGGATTAGAGTTTCCTTTCCCTTTGCTCCTCCAATTCCTCCCCACCTTCCCTGCCATTCAGTCTACTTTCTCCCTGCCTCCCCTGCCATTCAGTGCACTTTCTTCCTGCCTCCCCTGCCATTCAGTCCACTTCCTCCCTGCCTCCCCTGCCATTCAGTCTACTTCCTTTCTGTCTCCCATTGGAAAACAAACAGATTTCTAAGGGACAAAAATAAAATACAATAAACAAAACCAACACATTGATAAGATAAAACAGACAGAAGGAAAAGAGCCAGAAAAACAGGCACAAGAAACAGATATAGACCCAGAGACCCACTTGTTCACACACTTGGGAATCACATCAAAACACTAAACTGGAAGCCCTAGCAAAAGACCTGTGGAGTAAAACAAGAAAGAGAGAAATGTATATAAATAAAATAAAATAAAAATAAAAATAAGATATTATTTTTAAAAATGGGATAAGCTCTAACATGATATTGTGAGACAAGGAACCATCAAAGAAGTCATTGAATTGTTTTCTGTTGGCCATCTTTTGCTGTGCATGCAGCCTATCCTTAAGAGCTTTTTCCCAAGTGAGACTCCTTTAGAGAAAACTATTTTCATTTGCAATTGGTTATCAATTGAAGATAAAATATACTTGCAACCTGAAACCAAGAATATACCAAAAAAATCATCTACCATGTTCAAGTAGGCTTCATCCCACTGATGCAAGAATGGTTCAATATACATACATCGATAAATAAATTACATCATAAAAACAAACTTGTAGCTGGAGTTTTCTCCAGTCCTGCCTGGCCCATGGTCAGGACAAATCTCTCTCACCTGCCAGTCCTGCAGCTGCTAGACCCAACTGAGTAAACACACAGAGACTTATATTGCTTACAAACTGTATGGCTGCAGCAGGCATCTTGTTATCTAGTTCTTCTATCTTAAATTAACTCATATCTATTAGTCTATAAGTTGCCTCGTGGCTTACTGGTACCTTACATCTTGCTTTCCATGGTGGCCACTGGCAGCGTCTCTTTGACTCAGCCTTCCACTTTCCAGAATTCTCGTCTCTCCCTGTCCCGCCTATACTTCCTGCGTGGCTACTGGCCAATCAGTGTTTTATTTATTAACCAATCAGAGCAACACATCTAACATACAGAACATCCCACAGCATAAACTGAAAGGCAAAAACCATGTGGTCATCTCATTGGATGTAGAAAAGGCCTTTGACAAAATCCAACACCCCTTCATCATACAAGTCCTAGATACATTAAGGATATAAGAGACATACCTAAACACAATAAAGGCAATATACAGCAAGCCTATAGGCAACATCAAATTAAATGGAGAGAAACTCAAATCAATTCCACCAAAATCAATAAAAAGACAAGGTTGTCCACTCTCTGTACACCTGTTCAACAGAGTTCTTGAAGTCTTAGAACGATAAGAAAACTGTGGGAGAGAAGCAGATACAAATTGGAAAGGAAGAAGTCAAAGTACCCTGATTTGCAGAGAATGTGATAATATACATAAATGAAGTGAAAAACTTCACTAGGAAACTACTACAGCTGATAAACACTTTCAGCAATGTAGCTGGATAATTAACCAAAAAACAAAAAACAAACAAACAAACAAAAACAAAAAAACCACTAGCCTTCCTATTTACAAATGACAGACTGAGAAAGAAATCAGGGAAACAATACCTTTGACAACAGCCTTAAATAATATAAAACCTCTTGAGGTATCTCTAACCAACCAAGCAAAAAATGTTTATGATAACAACATAAACAAACTTCCAAAAATGGAATAAGATATCAGAAGATGGAAAGATCTCCCATGCTCATGGATCCATGAGATTAACATAGTAATGGCCATCCTACCAAAAGCAGTCTATAGATTCAGTTCATTCCCTATCAAAATTCCAACACAATCCTTCACAGATTTTGAAAGGACAAGTTTTAGTTTTATATGGAAACATTTTCAGATTCTTAATGTCAACCTACACCAAAATGTTCACTTTTCTTCATAAATGTTTGCTCCAGTAGTCAGGTCCACACAGTCCTTCCTGTAAGCCTACGGTTTGTTGGTTGAGGCTAATCAGTTCACACTTTTAGTATAATGCTGGTTATATGGTGGGGTGGTTTAAAAGAAAAATGGCCCTCAAAGGGAGTGGCACTATTAGGAGGTGTGGCCTTGTTGGAGTAGATATACTCTTGTTGGTAGAAGTATGTCATTGCAGAGGTGGTCTTTAAGGTTCCATATAGGCTCAAACCATGCCCATTCAGACAGTTTACTTCCTGTTTGCCTGCAGGATGTAAAACTCACAACTCCTTCTCCAGTCCTATGTCTACCTGTATACTACCACGTCCTGCCCTGATGATAATGGACTAAGCCTCTGGACTGTAAGCCACTCAATTAAATGCTTTCCTTTAAAAGAGTTGCTGTGGTCATTGTGTCTTGACAGCAATAGAAACCCTGACTAAGACAGATGGTAGAAGTATATCTTTATTTTTTTACTATATCTAGTCTTTTGAAATTGAACACTATGTCTTTTCATATTAAGTAATTCATAGTGCACAGAAAAATGAATTTCTCCAGAACTTTAATTTTGTTCATATTAATTACAAAGTTAAAGAGCAAAAGAAACATCAGGAACCTTAATTGATGTAATCAACTTGTAACCTGATTAAGAGTTTTCTTGATCAGCACTTACTAGGTTCTGAACCTATTTATTTATTTTTTATCAGGTAAGTACTAAGTTAAGTAAGGAATAAAGCCACACAGAATACCATGCATTCTCATAGATTCCTTTCAACCTCCCACTAGGAAGCTAATAGGATGGAGGCTGGAATAGTAGTAGTGAGCAAAGAATGAATTATTTTCTGAATAATAGTTCTACTTAAAATATTTCCTTAATAAATGCCATAGCATTTGGGAGTTCATTAAAAGGAAGAGCTCTCTTTTCGATGTAGAAGCTTGAGCTTCAGCAGTAGGAAAGATAATTAAGAGATTCTTTGTCCAAATCTCAGCTTCCTCTGCAGCAGCCTAATGGCCATGATTTTCCTTAAAAGGGTTTTCCTAATAACCTGTAAGCTTTCCTAATCCTCGATTTGGGACTTTTGCTGTCTACTAATACAAACAGAATAGTTTCAGAACTCTATAGTGCTTAAATTTTAGAAGTTCCTAAGAAGAGGAGACAAACTGATTAATAAGTACCTGTACTTGCTGAATATTTTTCCTTGCTTGGTCTCTTTTTTGTCTATATTAGGCTCCAAAAATAAGGTAGAAATTTCTGACACTGTGCATTCAAAGTGAGTACCTGAAACTTGGTTTTCATTTAAAGAGTTGGATAGTACTGTTAAAAAAGCTTTGTACCTAAAGCTCACATCAGTACCCTAAAATGGATTTGGGATAAGTGCATTCTTCCTCTGTTCTTTTCAACGTGGTCACATTGATTAAATATTCTCTTTCTGGTTTTTTGTTTGTTTGTTTGTTTTTAATATTGTAACTAGTATTTAAAGAGTTTTAGGCAAAGGAGATTTTTTTTTTTTTTTTGCAAAGGAGATAGAAATCCACAAAGATACCCCCGCAACAGACTGCTGGCAATGGTCGAGATACAGCCCGAACTGACCTACTCTGGTGATGGGATGGCCAAACACCCTAACTGTCGTGCTAGAAACCCCATCCAACTACTGAGGGATCTGGATGCAGAGATCCATGGCTAGGCCCCAGGTGGATCTCTGGGAGTCCAATTAGCAAGAATGAGGAGGGTTTATATGAGCGAGAATTGTTGAGACCAAGGTTGGATAAAGCCCAGGGACAAATAGCCAAATGAATGGAAACACATGAACTATGAACCAATGGTTGAGGGGTCACCAACTGGATCAGGCCCTCTGAATGGGTGAGACAGTTGATTGGCTTGATCTGTTTGGGAGGCATCCAGGCAGTGGGACCGGGTCCTGTGCTCATTGCATGAGTCAGCTGTTTGAAATCTGGGACCTATGCAGGATCGCTTGGCTTGGCCTGGGAGGAGGGGACTGGACCTACCTAGACTGAGTCTACCAGGTTGATCTCAGTCCTCGGGGGAGGCTTTGCCCTGGAGGAAGTGGGAATGGGGGGTGGGCTGGGGGGAAGGTGAGGGGGGCAGGAGGGGGGAGAACAAGGGAATCCATGGCTGATATGTAGAACTGAATTGTATTGCAAAATAAAAATAAAAAAAATTTAAAAAAGTGATAAAAGTAAAAGCATAGTATTTGAAAAAGTTGGAGCCTAGGGTTTCTCAATATTGGGTAAACATTCTGGATATATTTGCTTATAATATTATATATCACTATTATAGAATATTTCAGGTATGGAAAATGGAACAGAGAGATTAAATAATGTTTGGATATTGAGGGGAAAGCATTTTTGATTAATTCACAGTTCTTACAGACAATTTACCTTAAGATAAAAATTTTAAATGTTTATGTATTCACTTAATAAAAAACCAAGTGAAGTATAAAAGTAAAGTAATTATGCAAATGGCCCAAAATGTCATAGAATTTCCACTCTTATAAATTATCAGGGAAATGTATGTGTCCTTGGGTCACTTCATAATTTCCTCAGGTCAACATTTTGCACAATTATATCTACTGGTATATGATGTTCTCCATACTAATGTGCAATGGATGTTAGAGATTTACATAAGAACATCAAGAAGTCATATGCAACCATACAACAAGGATTATCCATAAAGCAGAGTGAAGTATAAAACTCAAATGTGTGTAACTGAAGCACACACACACACACACACACACACACACACACACACACACACACCCCAAGTGAATTTTATTTCCATTTACAAAAAGAAAACATCTCTAATTTACAACCATAGTTTTGGAAAGATCACAATAGAAGAATGCCATAGAATTATTAGAAATTATTTGTTATTTATTGTTCCCTCAAACAAATGTTTCACATGAAAATTACACATTAAAATCAAATTTTAAATTTGGCACAAATACAAAGTATTTGAAGAATTTAACCAGTTTTCCATTTTTGAACGTATTTCTTTGTATGTATGATATGTAACTGGAGCTGTATTGATGAAACTTTGATTACATATAATGTGTCAGCCTTAAGCTATGTGGCATGTTGTCTCAAATACCAAAGAAATAAGCAAAAGCCCACTAATAACTCTGGAACCACTGTGAGAAAAAAAAGGAAAATACAAGCTAAAAGCTTCTGTTCACAGGGGACATGACTTTTCCAAGCCGGGTGGTTTACGTTGATATCTGGAGTCCTCCAAAAGCTCTATGCTAGGACTTTAGTATTTAGTCAGAATCTCTAGATAGATCCACTTGGACTGCAAGTTTCCAAGGTGATTTCACAATGAAAACCAGTGAACGTTAAACACTCATAAGAACTGAGCTTCAGGATTTAGCAGGCGACGTAAGTGCAAGGGGAAGTGGGTATTGAAGGATGTGTCCTTTTTCACACTAATGCTCCTCAGACACTTTTCTAAAGCACAACAGTCAGGTCTTGGGATGACTTAAGCAAGTCACTGCTCCTCACACTTCATTCCATTTCCTTATCTGGTAAATGGAGAGAATAATATGAAAATTAAGGAAATTATTAAATTCAAGACACAGGCAAAGGGCTGAGACTATGTGCTGTAAGTGCTGCATGAGTGTTTATTAAATAAATAAAAACTGATCTCTAAGAAAGCAGCCTATGTTTTATTTAATGAGGTGTTGTTGTTTTTTTGCTTGCTTATTGTTTGCTTGTTTGCTGTGCTAGGGATTAACCTAGATCATTGCTGCTCTGTCCCAACAAAAAGACATGTTTTTACTTTATGTAATACACTATTTTAATTCATTTTGAAAAATTTTAATTATTTATTTTACATAAGCAATATGCTCACCATGAAGAAGAAAAGGAAATAGAGAAATGCAAAGAAGAAAACATGTAATTCTATCATCAGAAGGTCATTATATTTAAGCATATAATTTAGGTTGGTACATACACATGTACACATACTTAAGATTATAATGGTGAAAGTTAGAAAAATTAATGTTGTAATCCAATCTCCATCTCTCTCTCTAGTTTTGTGATATATTGATGATTTTGGGTGGTGTGCCTTGCAATTTTATTTTTATTATTGTTAAAGTATTTATTGATTTATGTGTATGAGAACATGTATACTACAGAGAAGTGCAGAGGTCAGAAAGACAACCTGTGGGAACTGGTTCTGTCCTTACACCATGTGCATCCACCCCAGGGATGGAATTCGGTTCTCAGGTTTAGTGGCAAACATCATTACCCAGCAAGCTACCTCAGCAGCCTTTCTGTGGCATTATCTTATTTGATGCTTAGCTTATTCAGGTGCTGCCATGTTTATTGTTGCTTCTTCTCTATAGAGTTCTAGTAAGTTGTGTAGTGGCAAGAAGCACATTGCTTTGTTCACTGTGCCCCACCTGCAGGGCTTGGCAGGGCTTGGAGGGGTAATCAAACTGTACCTGGGCACATGGAGATGCTTCAACATATTTATTGCCTGTATGGTTGAATATTTAGTTTGCATGTACTTTTACTTTTTAGACTCTTTAATTTTAATTGATATTTTGTCATTTGGAATTTTGTTGTAGAATTGTGGGTGCCATCTTTAAAATTGTCAGCTATTCCAAGTCCATTAATTGTGGTTGTGATAAACCTCTTGAATTAGCATCTTTATTATAACCTGTAGAGTTACATGCTTTTGGTTCTATTTCTAGTGTGTTTTCATTTCAGGAAGGGCACCTCTTTTTTCTACATTACTCTTCTTCAGAACATTGCTACCAATGCTTGGCTGTTTCATATTACAGATGATATTCAAACTAATTTAATCGATTATTAAGACAAATGATTTTTAAAATGTACAAAGTATATAAACAGTTAATAAAGAATGTACACAGATAGTCAATCAACACATGAAAAGATGCTCAATAATTTTAACAGTGAATTAAAAATGCAATGTAAAATTAAGTAATACAAAACATCTACAACGAGAGAGGTTAAGATGTGAAGTCCATTGGTAAGGATAGGGTTTCCCTATACAGTCATCCTGGCCTTGAACTGAGAGGATCCTTCTGCCTCATTCTCCTGAGTGCTGAGGTGTGACCTGCCACACTTGGCTTACATGAAACTCTAGAAAAGGCCCAATGATAGCAAAAGAAAGCAGCTGTAGTATTCAGGGGAAGATCGCCTGAAAGGGAGAATGAGAAATCTTTTGAAACAGATGGAATTGTTCCAGATTTTAATTATGGGCATGACCGTGTAATTCTGTGTGTTTTCCAGAAGTCAAAATGATGACTGGAACTGTAATTTTGTATAAAGTATGGAAATTATGTCTTAGTTGTAGCTCAATAACCTGTGAAAGATTTATGGTCTTTTGCTACAAACTCTGAGCATTGATACACTGAAGTTTAGGTTTATATTAGACAGAAGACATGGGACATGAAGTCTCCATAAGTGATTAACAAACAGGTAGATAGGTGATAGAACATTTTATTTTTCTCTCCATATGGGGAAATGCCTTCCTAGATAGCTTATATTTTGTTTATTATTTGTGAGAAATGTCTTCCTAGATAGCTTATATTTTGTTTATTATTTGTGGGAAACATCTTACTAAATAGCTTATATTTTGTTTATTATTTTCCATGCATTTTATATTGCATTGTAGCTTCACTGGCCAGCAACTGAATTACAGCAGAAAAGAATGATCTTTCTTCTCCACAATGAATGTAGATAATCTATTAGTGATTGTTGTAAGTATATAATAAACCTATTGTGCTCATATTTGTGAACAATTACTAAAATTTCTCATTTGTTATAAGTTTTTTCAGTTGCCTTTTTCATTTAATTAATTTAATAAATTAATTTAGCAAGAAAATAGTTTTTCTTTTTATATAAATAAATCATACCATTTGAAGATTATTAAAAATTGTGCCTCTCAGCAAATGCAGAGACCCACAGCCAAACATTAGGTGGAGCTTGGGGAACCTTGCTGAAGATGGGGAGGAAGGATTGTAGGAACTGGAGGGGTCCAGGACACCAAGAGAACATGGCCCACAGAATCTAAGCAGGGCTGGTAGGGCCTCATAGGGACAGAAGCGGCCATCATGGAACCTGCGTGGTTCTGCTCTAGGTTCTCTGCCTATATGTTGTGGTTGTTCAGCTTGGGGTTCTTGTGGGACTCCTAACTGGCCTGTCTTGGAAACTTTTTCCTCCTACTGGGTTGCTTCATCCAGCCTTGACATGAGGGTTTGTGCCTAGTCTTTGTAACTTGTTATGGTATGTTCAGTTGACATCCCTGGGAGATCTGCTCTTTTCTGAAGAGAAACAGGAGTGGATCTGGGGAAGAGGAATTGGGGGATGGGAACTAGAAGAAATGGAGGGAGGGAAGGCTATCGTCAGGATGTATTGTATGAGAGAATTAAAAAAAAAACCACATTGTTCCTCTTCTCTTAACATAAGCATGTATTTCAGGAGCTGGAGAGATGGCTCAGTTGATTAAAGAACATAGGATTTTGCAGAGGGCCCAGGTTTGATTCTCAGATGACCCACCTTGGAGAGCTCACAATGCTCTGTAGCTTCAGCTCTTGGGTTATCTGACACCTTTGACCCCCAGGCACTGGTACTAATGTGTACATACCCACATACATATACATAAATAAAATAAAGTAGATGTTAAAAACACAAAAAACCAAGAACACACTTCATTTTACTCAAATTAGATTGTTTGGCACTTCCCAAAATAAGTTAAATAAATAACAATGAATTTCATACTTGTATTATTTATAAATCTAAAACTGTGTTACAGTCTTACACGAAATATGATGACAGCTATTCAAATGGAATGTTTATACTAAAAAACTATTCATCATTGTTTGAATTTGCTTTTCATATGAATGGATACTAATGTTACCAATTACCTTTCAATTGTGTACCAAAATTGTCTATGATTTTATTCCTATGACCTCCAAGGAGAATTAATTCATCTCTAACACTATCATATTCAAGTTCTCCTTTTCAGAGAATGCTCAGATTGTTTGCTATTGCTTTGTTTGGGGATTTGCATCTATCTTCTGAAGATTAATGGTTATTCTTTTTGTCATTATGCTTTTGGTCAGTTTTATTTAGTAGAATATTTTTACTCTTTTATTATTTTTATTAACTGGAAACTATAATTTTGTCTTTCTACAGGATAATTTTAAAGACTGGAATTTATGTTTTCTTGGGTTTCAATTAACTTAACTGTTAAACAGTGGATTATGTGACTTTGGAGAAAAAAATCTTTCATGGGATCTTAAGATTAATGTTTATTTATTTATTCAGTCTTTCTCCTCTTAATTAAATTTCAGTTCTCTAAATTGTGCATGGAAACTATTTTTCTAAATTATTGATATGTAATTTTATATATTATATTCTCCTATAGTTAAAAAGATCTCTTTCTCATAATGCGGGACTGTTCTGTCTCATGTATGTACATGACTATGTGTGAACAGTGTGTGTACATGTATGTATGTGCATGTGTGTGTGAATGTATATGTGTGAATGTTATGTATGTACATGTGAATGTGCACTTCTGTAAATGTGTGTGTGTTTCATCTGATAGCCCCTGTAAGATGTTTTGTGGTTTTGCTTACAACAGATGTGTTTTGTATTCATTTGTTAACTGTGCTCCATATAGTTTCTTTAACTGATTATACATTTTTAGTTCACTTTACTTCTTGTATTTGCACGACAACATTCCCTACAGATATGCTTCTTTGTAGACTAGGACTTGCAGTTGAGATTGCTAGTTGCTTACCCAATACTTAGGCTAAACGTTGTGTCTATAGTAGAATCCTGATATTCAGTTGGGCAGAAACATGCTTTGTTTGGACACTACATTTCTCTGCTATCTTTAAGAATGTCATGATCATGTAAGTGGCACTTTTAAGTGCGTTTTAAGGACATTTATGTAGCAAGCTTTCCTGTTGGACTATCTTTGGGCCACCAGTCCACAAATAATGACCCGGAGACTTATTGCTAATTATGAAAGCTTGCTCTTAGCTTAGGCTTTTTTCCAACTAGCTTTTCTAACTTAATCAACCCTTATTTTTTACATTCTGCCATGTGGTTCAGTTACCTGTTCATAGTACAGCACACCTGTCTTGGTCTGAGTCTACTTGCAAAATCGTGCTCCTAGATTCCTACTCCCAGTTTCTCTCCCTCTGCCTGGAAATCTTGCCTATTCTCTCCTGCCTAGCTATTGGCCATTTAATTCTTTTTTAAACCAATCAGAAGATGCCTTGGGAAAAGATACATCTTTATAGTATAAACAAATATTCTGTAACACTTTTATTTTCTCTAATTCCTTATTTTGGAATATTGATATGATGACCAGAGATCCAGTAGCCACCTAGTGACTTGGAAAATGGAGTTGATGTTAAAAGAATTGTATAGCAAAAGAAACTTGGGCTTCTTATGCCTTATGAGATCTGCACCACAGCCTTTATCTACTTACCTCTAGGCTTCTTTTGATATAAGAGAAAACAAAACAAAACAAAAAAACTTGCCATCATCTCCCTGTTTTCACCTATTCTGTTATAGGCTACAATTATTCTTTCAAAAGGAACATCAAACTAGGAATCTCCTTTGTCTCAGTTATTATTTCTCTTGAATCCAGTGTTATGATCATTGACAGTAACTTTTTTAAAATGTGTTTTATGCCTTTCCAACAATATTTGTCACTTAGTGTTTAGGTCTTTTGGTCATTTTGTTTTAGGTATGGATAACGTATAAACTCGTTAATATGAAATGCAACTTTCAATGTACTATTTAATAATGGCCACTTTCATTTTATACTTATGTTGTGCATTGTGCCAATTATTGACTTTGATTAAGCAGCCACAGCTTTTGTGGCCTGCCATGTGTACTCTCATTCTCATTTTACAGATATAAGAACTGAGGCTAAAAGAGGCAAAGAGCTTTGACCAATATGAAATTTCTGATACACATCAGAGAAAGTTTGATTCTAACTGTCTCCAATCTCCACAAATTGCTCTGTCACCTGAGAGCCACTGGGATGGGCATGGCTGTGTTGTAGAGTGCATCTCCACTAGCATTTGGGATTCTCATAGCAGATGTTAGTGGTGTTCAATCATTGTTTGTTTTTACTTGTCCCATGATGCCTGTAACTTACCCACTGGATGAGCAGGACTTTTGCATTCTAGAACAGAGAGTCTAGTAAAATCACATCATTGCTAAGATATATCCAACTTCATTAGACAAAAGAAAGCTTCGGTAAAATGTGAGCAAAATATGAATGATATTTCTAATTATTGTCTTATTTGTGAACTAGTAATTTAAAGTCAATTTTCACTAGCCGTTTTATTCAAGTCCATGTGCCATAGGTAATGACAGTAATATAACTTCTTGAATTTAGAACTTCAGGAAATGAAGTAGTCCCATACGGACTATGAGTCCTTAACTCAAATACTAAAATGTACATTATAGAAAGTCTTCACTAGCATGCAACATCATGAAAATGTAAGAGGATACAAAAAGAGAAAGAACAGAGCAGACTCTTGGACATGGGATCAAATACTTACTTACTCAGTAGATAAAGCTGATTTTGATTTCTTGCCATGGATGTTATAACAAAAACTGCCTGCTTCATTTGTCTGTGATGTGCTTTAGAGACATGTTCACTTGGAAGGAAATAAACACAGACTATCCTCCTGCATGAATCTACTCATGAATTAACCAAAGGAAAAAAGTTTCAGCAGAACTCAAATACAAATGTGATGCTTCTCAATCTTTGATATCAACCATGCAATTTGCAAAGTATTGCTTACAACTCTGCTTTAAAGATGTTAAACAGGCATTTCCTGCTGTAGACAATTTTGTTAGTGAGGAGGAATCAGATAATAAGGATAAGAAACAGACAGGACAGCATTTTGCAAAGCACTTTGTGTTGAAAACTGTGGCTGGAGAAGATGAGCCAGCAGAATATTTTTAAAAGACTTTACTCACATCTTTCAGTTCAGCTTAGCATGGACGTAATGTTTCAGAAAGGTAAGATCTACATGCAAACACAGCTCACTGGTAATTGTACAAGCTGATCAAGTTAAGCTCAAAACCAATTTGCTATTAAGATTGATGGCACCATTAACTTTCAGCATTCTTTTGGGATTAAATTGACATAGACTCAAATTCGTGACTTCTGGGAAAATAACCTTTCTAGATTTTCTTTATGCTTTCAGTTAAGACAGTTTCAAATTTTGGCAAAAGTAACATTAGGAAGTCATAAGAAAACAGAAGAAAGCCTTTTGTTCATGGATAATGACAAAAACACACTATGAGCTGACTGTATCTTTATTCTCTTATGAGTAGGAAGTAAAGCAAAACTTTTCTTTTGGAAACAACTATCCAAGACCTTAACCGAATAACTTTTGTATTGTTTAATATTAAACAAGCACAAACGTTCCAGATTTGACAGGTAATTTATTTTATACAGGAAGAAAATAATGACTGGTGAAGAGTCACCAATATTGAAGTGAAACATCAGAACATAAGTAACTTTATCCTGGCACTTGGAGCCTAAAAATGTAAATAAGACATGATATTGGTGACCAACTATTCAAGTATATGAGCCTGTAGGGGGCATTCTCATTCAAGCCCTGGCGTTCCACTCCTTGGCCCCCATAAGCTTGCTGCCATACCATAATGCAAAATGCATTAAATCCAGCTTCCAAAGTCCCCATAGTCTTTCAGTCTCAATACTGTTTAAAAGTCCAAAGTCTCTTCTGAGATTCAGGCAATCTCTTCACTATAAGCCCCTGTAAGATTAAAATGCAAATTATATACTTCCAACACACAGTAGCATATAATACATAGTACTATTCAAAAAGGGAGGAATTGACGCCTAGTGAGTAAATACTGGACCAAAGAAAGATTAAAACCCAGCAGTGTAGACTCCAAATCTTTTACCCTGTGTCAGATCTCTAAGGGCTTCCAAAGTTCTTCTCTTTCTCTTTCAGCATTTCTTTTAAATGCCTTTAACTTTTATTGATTCTTTGTGGATTTCATATGATGCATCCCAGTCCCACTTATCTCCTGGTGAGAGAGAGAGAGAGAGAGAGAGAGAGAGAGAGAGAGAGAGAGAGAGAGAGAGAGAGAGAGAGAGAGAGAGAGAGAGAGAGAAGAAGAAGGAGGAGGAGGAGGAGGAGGAGGAGGAGGAGGAGGAAGAGGAGGAGGAGGAGGAGGAGGAGGAAGTATCTCATTGTGGAAGCTGTAGTGTAGCCCAGTAAGTCGCACAGTTCACTCCTTAGTCCAGTCATCTTTATTTGTAAGTGTTCATTGCTATGAGTCATTGGTTTGGTTCGAGGCCTCTGGAGTTCCTTTCAGCTTTGATGCCTGCAGCACACTTCTCTGGCTGGTTACACTTCCTGTATGCATCTCTTCTTGGCAAGTGTCCCACAGTTTAGGCACCTCTAATATCTTTCAATCTTCCACACTATTCAGGTTTCACTGTTAATATTCTGATCCTGCCCCTTGGGACCACCTTGTGTCCTTATGTAAAAGCCTCTTCTTAAGGAAAATCTCTGCCCCTCTTTCTCTCTTCTCCCTCCACTCTCATGAGGTGTGCACCCCTAGACCCCCCTCTCTCCCTTTCTCTCTCTCTTCTTTTCTATCTTTGCTTTGTCCCTCTATTATAATAAACCATTTCTGCATGGATGTAGTATCTGGATTGTGAATGTACACCTGCCACCCTGCTGCCATGCCAGGTTGCCTGCCAGCCTGTGCTGCATCTGCCCAGCATGTCAGCATGTTTCCCTGCATGCGCAGGATACCCTCGTGCCCCCCCCCCATAATAAATCATAACATTCACTTTCACAGCTCCACTCAGTGGCTTCTCTGGGCCTCTACCCAGGATGTTCTATGACATACATTGCCTGGTCTCAGTGGCTCCTGTTAGCTGCAGAGGAAGGAAAGTTCCATTACCCTTTCATGTGTTCTCCAGAACTCAAAAACCAGAACCAACTGGACAACATTGCCAAGTTTTGCTGCCGACTTGGGATGGAGCTTGGCTCCCTTGAGTCACATTTGCAGTAGCTTTTGTATGTTGTTGCCTTTTAGGAGCAGAGAATTCCTCAGCATTTCATTTTCATAAGTTGGAAGCCTCGTTGGTTGGGGGTCTGTCCCAGAGGGTACCCCTCCCTGTATTTCATTGCAGATCAGGCCTCTCCTTAATCTCTTAATCTCTTTCAGGACAAGCCTTGGCTCCCAATTCAATTTCCTGGTGCTCCTTTTCTCTTCCGAGTGCAAAGTTTGCCTTTCTTTGTGCCCCACTTGCTTTTCTCATTGTAGAGTTGTAAAAGAGTGACGACAAACAATTGCGCCACGAGTCAATATGGCTGTCTTGACATCTCTTCCACCAAAGAAACGACTTCACCACTTTTCAATTTAACCTCATGAAAATTCTTAGGATGAGTGCAGAAAGCATCTGCTTTTTTTCCAAACTATCACAAGAATGGTTTCTGCCCCAGTTGCTAATATTGTTCCCCCTAAAACCTCTTTAGGTGAACATCTATAGTCCACATTGCTCTCAGCACTATTATCTTCTAAGTTTCTAATAGAAGGCTCAATAATTTTGCATATAGTGTCCTACTACTATTCTAGTCCAAAGGCCCAAAGTCTTCTCCACATTCCTCTAACGTCCCAGTTGGTCGGATCTGTCACAGTAATGCCCACTGCCTAGTAATGACTTCTGTCTCAGTTACTTTTCTATTATAATGATAAAACACCACAACCAAGAAATTATAAAAGAAAGCATTTCCTTGGGCTTACAGTTTCAGAGGGTTGGAGCCTGGGATGGTAGAGTAAAGGCATGGTGGCGGGAAGAGCTGAGAGCTCACATCATGATCCACAACCAGGAGGAAGAGCTCACTAGGAATAGCACAAGTCTTTGGAAGCCTCAAGCCTGCCTCCTGTTGCACTCCTCCCACAAGACCACACCCCCTGATCCCTCCCAAACAGTTCCAAGTATTCAAATACGTGAACCTATGGGGCCCATTGTCATTCAAATCTCCACAACAATTAAAGGAGAAAAAATTATTCAGATCACGATTTCACCGATTTCAGTCTCTGGTAAGCCAGCTCCATTGCTGTGGCCTCAGGTAAGTTCCAGCATCACAGCAGCGAGAACATGACGGAAAAAAGCAGCTCTCCTAGTGGCAGACAAGAAGAGACTAAGAGATCTAGGGAAAATACGTCCTTTAAAAGCACTGCTTCCCCAACACTGATGACCCACTTCCTACAATGACAACTACAGCCACCAGCATCAGCTCTGAACAAATCCTTCAACAAAGGAGGTTGCGAGCACACTATATATCCCAGCCATGACATCCACTTTCTAGATTGATAGAGAGTCATAAAGTTTTCAGAATAGCAGCACTGAGTATATTTTATTTGACAGTTTGTTGTCTTCATTTATGTTTTAAAATCTGTAGAAAGATGGCCTGCCACCATCTCTTAGTACACTTGGAACGAGCTCTGTTAAGGCTGAGAGAAGGCCTATTTAAATCTTCTATACGGGGCATCTCAAGTGGGGGCAGCTGGAGATGTTGCTCAGGGGCAAGGTATTTTCTTAGCATATGCAAAGCCCTAGGTCAAGACTTCACACAAGGCCTGAGAATAATCAGTGTGGAAGTGATCTGTAGCTATAGTGCCATGGCAGTTACAGAGGTGGTTGGCTGTAGACCAAGTCCAGGTCTGTAAAAAATGGTTTAGGCTTGGAGGAGACAAATGATTCTTAGATGGAGCAATCTGAAATGCAGGGCTGCTGCTTATATGAGCAGTCAGAACAGTAGAACATTGTTTAGGAAGTCAGATGAGAGAGATTCAAATACAAAAGGAATAGAGGAATAATTAATAGCAACATTTTATGGAGAGGTCAAGCTGGCTGAGGATTGAGAAGTGACCAAAACAGTGTAAATGATCTGTTAAACGGCTTTTGCTGTGATATTTTAGGGGAAGTGACAACATCTTAAAGAGAACTTTTGAAGAAATGAGATATAAGAAGTTGGAGTTTTCAAGAAAAGAGCATTCTTCTGAAAAAACATAATTAAGCAAGCAAAAGAAATGGAAGGAAACATTTTTATTACCATAGGAAACAAACAGGTTTGTAGCAGATGCTGTCAAAGCTATAGAAGATTCAAAAAAATGTGCATAACCGACAATAACTGATTAGAGTGTAGGGGAAGCAGCATTGTCCTTACAGTTCAAAATGGGTTCAGAGTCATCCTAGAAAAAAAGAGGCTGATATCATGACAATGTTTGAAAGAGAGTTATAAACTGAGGAAGTCTAAGCTTGGGCGATTTCCATGTACCATGTGGCATCTATGATAGGGTAAGGTTTTAGAAAGATATGGATAGCTTATAAAAAGAATAAAAGTCTCTGGAAGGATAGCTCAGCAGCTAAATGGGCATATTGTGCTTCCAAAGGACCCAAGTTCAATTCCCAGCATCCATATCCCGTAGATTATAACTGCCTATAACTCCAGCTATAGAGAGCTGACATTCTCTTTTGCCAACTCTGGTCACTGCACTAATGTATACACATCTACACACACACACACACACACACACACACACACACACACACACACACACATACACACACACACACACACACACATCAGAAAACAAATCTTTTAAAAAAACATAAAAATTTTGAAAAAAAAGTCACTACAGAACAAAATAGTGAGTGACTCTATTGACTTAATCATAAGAAAACTAAATAAAGGTAAAAAGAAAAGAAAAGAAAAAGAAAAAGAAAAGGCACATACATGTTATTTCTTAGTCATCAAATAAACTAGGTTTGGGCACATCATTCTTCTCTGATTGCCTCATTTAGAAAGGCAAGGCTTCCAAAGGTAAGTAGATTCTAAGGTTTGCCTATGTTTTACATATTCAATCCCCTAATGATTACTTGACCTCATTAGACAAATATAAAAACTATGTTTTGGGGAAATCTCAACCAAGTCAGGCACTGTGTGAACAAATTATTGAAACTTTTCCACTGTTGGGGGTTGAACTGCATATAGAGAGGAATGAAAACCGACTGTTAACTTGGAGATATCAGGAGTAACTGGAACATTCTCTATAAACTCTACATCTCCTAATAGCAGTAGCTAGCTCAGGGGAGCCTTTAAATAGCATGCTCATGCGCTTAATGGAGTTAACCTGACATAGGCAGATGGTGAGTCTTGAGAAAACTCTGTAGTAAAGGGGACACAGTGACAGTGCAGGAATAATTTTTTAAAACGTTTACCAGGCATGGTAAGAAAGTAAGTGTTTAGGGTTTAGTACTCAGAGGAAATAATTCCAGATAACATAACTGCCCAAGTATTGCTCCACTAAAGGGAGAAGAGAGTAGATTGTTCCTTGTGATCCAGGAAATGTGATAATTGAGCATTAGGTGTAGCCTAAGCAATGCTAGATGTAACCTGGTGCACTTTCAACATCATAATTGTGAAGAGAAATTAAAATATCAAATTAAACAAAATGCAAATAATAACAATGGGTTCGGATAAATAAAGGGACAGAAAAAAACCTGATTAAGTTGGGTTCTGCTTCTTAAACATTGTACATCTGGGAAACTAGTTGAATTACTGGAAGGCTGGATCTTCTGCAGAGAGGCAGGTTTTCACTGTGGTAAAGGAAGAGACACTGTAGGCAATATAATGCCCTTTCTCCTAATATTCCATGCTTTAAACCTCATACTTACGAAAATATTACCTTACAAGGCAAAAGAGACATTGCAGATGGGATGAAGTTTAAAGGGCTTAAAGTTGTGAAAATATCCCGGATTATCTCTGTGGGCCCAGTCTAATTCCTCAAGGCCTTAAAAACTGAGACCCTTTTCCAGCTGTGATCAAGAGAGATGGCAGTATGAGACAGAGCTGATACCCTCAAGCTAGGCTTTTAGGATGTAGCCACCAGGTGCAAAGATCAGAGAGAAGCTTCTAGAAGTTAAAGGATCCAGCTGACAGCCTACAAGGAAACAAAGATCTCAGTTCTATTACTCTGTGGTGCTGGATTCTGGTTAGAGCTGTGTGGAGAGGACACACACTCTCCCCAGTGTTGATAGGAGTCCCGGCTGGCAATCCTTGAAAACCTGCAGTGAACTTTTGACCCACAGAACTATGAGAAAGATTTATGTGGCATTAGACCACAGTGTTTACAGTGATTTGTTGCAGCAGCAAGGAAACTCTAATACAGGCACCCTGGAGAGATAATTTGAGCCATTCAAGCAATGTACTAAAAGGGAATTTTAGGGAAAATATTGTAAATATTTAGGGATCGGAGAGTACTGAAAAAAATGCTTTTTTTGCTTTTCAAAAATGCCCAGTGATCTATTTTTAAGAAAACTGTATTTCCATAAGATTACTTGAAAGTGCAAGGTTTTAAATCATGTGTATTGAAATAGAAGCTGTGTGGTGTGTGAAATGTAAGATAACCATTTGACAATTAGTGCAAACCTTATTTCCATAAATTAGTAACCTTGTATAAAGAAAAAAAGCATCACACAAAACCAACATTTTAATAAATAAACACATAGGTTTAGTTGTAACAAAACTGAAGTCCTTTTCCACGGCATGGGAATTCACAAAATGAAAATTGACTAACCTCAATTTAAAAAAAAAAATTAAATAGCAGATTCCAGTCTGCTATGTAAATTTAGAAATCTTCCTAAATCACATAGTCTTAGTCCCAGGTTAGAGTCTTGAAAACTGTTCAAAGCAATGGGGCTGGAGATGATTGAATTTTTAAAAAGGAAAAGAAAACCAACTAAACAAGCAACAGAGGAGAGGCCAGCACAAGTCATCAGAGGCCATCCCTCTGATTTCACAGCAGAGACGCACTGAATCCATCTCATTCCCATTCTTGTCCTACATGCCCACTGGTCTGGGAAAATTGTTCCTGACAGAGAGATGAAAGCAGGGGGACCTTGCCTGCACTTGGCTGATGTTCAGGGGAGATCTTTCCCAGAATTTCCTTTTGGGCAAAAGCAAATATTTCAATTTACATAAAAGTGATTGTGTTTTTCCTTTTACATGCACCCTTTTGATTTACATTCTTCTTTGTTGACTCATTTCTTCCTGGCCTGTTAAAAACCACTCCTTAAATTTGAGGATAGCTGAGTCCTTCTTGGCCCTTCTTAAGTCTGGCTTCTTCATGATAGACTGATCACACTCCTTAAGGGAGCCTGGCTCAAAGGAAGGTGCTGATGATAAATGGTTTCTGCATATGTAGGAGCTCAAAGTTTAGTACTAATATGAGCTCTTGGATGCTATCTTAGTATCAAAAATATCCTAAGATGGTATTTTCCAATGGCAATAAAATATATTTAAAGTGGAAAATTCTAGATAGGAAAGTGTAAATGTTAAGTATGATAAAGACTTCAAAAACTTGTGTGACATAATCTCTGTGTACCAGGCTGTCTTAGCTCCTAGAGTAAGCACCTATGTATACCAGGCTGACTTCAAATGTGCGAACCCCCCTGCCTCAGCCCCTAAAGTGAGCACCACAACATGTGGTTATAAAAATCCTGAAAATACTCTTCTTCAGAGTAAGCTAATGAAGGATATGTTTCATGAGAAGATATCTATGTGTTTGACTCCTTGAATAGTAGCAGTTTTGGTGAAAATATTAGGCTAATAAAAACCTATCAGAAACATCAGCAACATCTATTTGGAACATATATATTGGTTGGAACAACATATATTTGGAAGTGAATATCTCGTACCAGAATTTATTTTTTAAACTTAAAAGAGATAAAGCTACAAAAAGGTTTGGGTTATGGATTTCTTCACATTTGGAAGCCTAGTAACAGAATTTATTATTTGAATTTTGGAATTTAAGAAATGAAATTAACAATAGTGATTTCATTACAATGGGACAATTTTGAGATTATTTATGGTGATGACCTAGGGACTGTTTTATGGAATTATTTGTGGATCTGTTTAAATGAAGAAATTTATTATTTCTACATAGGCTCAAGATGCACATTTTATATGAATATATCCTGGTTGTCCATGAATTGTTTTATGTTAGAAATGGAATTGTTTTATGGAACTGTTTATGTAAAAATGGAACTACTTATGGAATTGGTTTTGTGTTACAAATGGAAGTGTTTAAATGGAAAAGATTGGGTTTTCTAATGAGGCTTGAGATTTTGTTTAAATAAATTATAAAGAAAAGGGAAAAACACATTGAAAAAAATTAAGTTTAGTAAACTTCAGATATTTAAATGACTAGGGAGTAGAGAAGAAAATAAGAACACTGTAGTTTTGGAACTAGATAGAACTATCTTTGATATAAATAGAAAGTCTGAAACTTAATCAGCTCTTTAACTTTGGACTTAAACTCTGTAGGTGTTGAGCTTATTATAATGATTGTCTCATCTACAAAGTGGGAATTGGTGACATTCACATTACACAATAGTTATTATGAGGATCAAAATACATAATACTGAAAATGTATGCTAATACACGCATATACTGTTTGCCATTCATTAGGCTTATTGATGGTGCAAATGATGTCTTTTCACTTTGCTTTTCTCATTCTAAACCCAGAAACCATCTGCTATATATATATATATATATATATATATATATATATATTTTTTTTTTTTTTTTAAGTGCATAAGAGCAGTAGTGTGAACAATCTAGAATAGCAGAAAATTGGGATGAATACATCCCTAGTGGGAGAAATCCACATGTGGCTTTCCATGGAACGAGAGTTAAATGATTCATGGTTAACCAATACTTGCAATTAGGTTACATTCCATTAGAACACCTAGGTTGAGCTGATAGCCACTCAAGACCTTGCTGAACAATTAAGAGGCAATTGGCTATGGACTAACAACCCTTATAAAACTTAATTTTTCTCTCTATTCAGAACACTCTCAAACAAAATGAATGTATCTATGAGGGTGGCTTGGCACATTTTGGGATTTTGATTATGTTCCCATCAAATCCCTGATCTCAAATTCTTGGAGGGAAAATATTTTCAAGTCAAAATAGAGAAAAGGTTAATTAAATTGATGGCTCCAATTTACGCTGTCCAGTTCCAATAATTCAACAATAGGCTATTAACTTATAGTAGTAGGAATATGTTTTCGCAAACATTTATATTTAATTAAATAAAAGTGATGCAAAGAGTGAGAATTAACATTGTTATTAATCAAGATAAGAATTGATATGAAACAGTAGTTGGGGTTATTAGTAATATTATTTTAGTATACTTTTAAAAACCAATATGGCCAGGCGATGGTGGCACATGCCTTTAATCCCAGCACTTGGGAGGCAGAGGCAGGCAGATCTCTGTGAGTTCGAGGCCAGCCTGGTCTACAGAGCGAGATCCAGGACAGGCTCCAAAGCTACACAGAGAGACCCTGTCTTGAAAAACAAAAACAAAACAAACAAACCAACAAAAACCAATATGGCTTTGCTATGAGCTGCGTTCAACTGAAAATGACTCATATATATATTTAAGGCCACATACATTAGGACAGCCAATCCATTTAAATGGCAGGCTTCTTTTTGAAAGGGCATATATAAACTTTCTGCTACAGGGGCTTCTTTTGCCTTAGTATGGCATCATGCATTAGCAAGTCAGTTGTACTGGAGAATGAGTATGGATCGTTCTCTACTTTCTTCATCTATTTATACTGCTACACGTTATCTAAGTCATCAAAATGTTCAGTTTCAAGGGGCCTGCTGTTTTATTGCTCTTTTTTTGGCAATAGTTTTAGAAATTTAGATCATGTATCACTTATGAGTGCCTTCTAAGGGTGAGAAAGAGATTTAAAATTATAATGGCAAATGTTTGCTCCTGACAGCATAGAGTCAATGGTTTTAAACAATTAACAAAAGATTTAGCTTATGTCTTTTGCAGCAATAAATATGGTAAAAAAAAAAAATTAGATTTACCATTTAAAAGAAAATGTAATTAAGTAGCTATAATGAATAGGCCACTAAAGAAAGTGGATAAAGCTTATACGCCCACAAAATTATTCTACTGCATGGCTTTAATCAGAATATGAACCCCAGTACTGTAGATGACAGTATGTTCAGGATCTGGGGCAAAAGAAGCCAAAGAAATGTAGCGGATAGAGAAGATGGGAAAATGTGGAAGTAGATAAGGCCTAAAGGAGACTTAGAACTTAAGGTTGAGCTAGGGTCCACCAACCAACTCCAAAAGCTTGTCAAAACAGGGAAAAGAGATGACAAGAGATTAATAGGTAATATTGAGAGGAACGTTGGATCCACATATATTGGTTCAAATGCCAGCTCCTCTGCTTCCTTGAGTAATATTACAGAGCTGTTTGAGCTTGCTTTCTTACTTGAAAAATGGTGATAATAATGTCTGCCTCTTATGGTTAATGGAACTATTAATTTAGATAACATGCATAAGTCACTTAATATGATATTTAATAAACGGCTGTTTGTCAGATTGATGTAACAACCCACACTTACTTGGTGTGCACACAGGATTAGCCATTTTCCTTTTTCTCCAGGTACTTTCATAGTTCCTGTGTGACTTGATATGTTTACTTATAATGACAGCTGAGTGTGTGATATACACAGGGAAAGGTGAGAGATGAAGCCAGCTATGATAAGTAAGAAGAAATTTCACAGGGGAAACATTTAATATCTACATGTAATTATAATATTACAGATAAGTATCAATCTTAGCCCAGTCAGGGTACTGTAACAATGCACCTTAGACTGGTGTCATAAATAACATGATATAGTCCTTACAGTTCGAATGGCTGGAAGTCCACGAAATATTACAGCCCTTGCTTGGCTGGGCTCTAGTAAAGTTTCTTCCTGGCATACAGATAGCCTTTTTCTCATGTGTTCTCACATGACCTTTTGTCCACAGGTGACAAAAGGGCTTGTAAACAGAAAGAAAGACCCCTTCGTATAAAGCCACCAATGCTACAAAATGAAGATTATACCCTCAAAAGCCCATTTAACCTTAATTATTTTAAAAGCATATTTCTCTAAATGAAGTCATGTTGGAGATTTGGGTTTTACCTTATGAAGTAGAAAGGACTCAGTTCAGTTCACACAGCAGAACCTAGACTCTAGAAGCGAAAGACTTGTAAAGACCTACATACAGATAATGGGTTCAGAAGGCTGCATTAGTTTATTTATTATTATTATTTTTTAATCACTGTGACAAAATACCTAAGGGGGAGATACTCAAAAGGAAGAAAGATGTACACTAGTCCACTGTTTAGAAGGCCTTTGTTGCACAGTCACATGGGACTGTTAGGCTGGGTCAGTTGTGAGACAGGGCAAAGTTTGTCCCAAGTGACTTAGTTCCTCCACCTGGACCCTATCTTTTAGTTTCTATCACCTCGAAATCATACTGTCAAGCTGTGACCGGGCCAGTGAATTCATCCATTGATTAGATCAGAACCTTCATGATCCAATTACCTCTTAATGATTGGATCTGCCAGCTGGAGATTATATGTTCAACCCATAAATTATTTTATGGGACACTTAATATTCAACTCCGAGTGGAGACTGAACAAAACAAAACAGACATTCCTAGTGGTAATCTAGGTCACCTGGAATTATAAACAAGGATTGAAATTGTTCAAAAGAAGGCTTTTTATTTCCAGAAGGGAAAAATTTCCGAATTTCTGATATTTTCATAAGAGGACAGTTTTAAAATATGGTCACCTAGTCTTTCAGTAGACCTCATTGGGGGTATAGAGCTTAAAAGTTACTGATAAGCAAGATGGATATGGAAGGGAAACAGAAGATGACCATTCCATGCATCCTTGAGTGTGTAAAAGGCCTTACCACTATAGATGTTCAAAACATGTCAACTGAACTGATTTCCTAAGAAAACCTAAACATGTAAAAATAAACTTGGGTAATTACCTCCATGTTAATAGAACACATGTTGTTTTCCAAAAAACAAAAATGTTACACTTTCTATCACTAGAATGGTGAAGTATCTGTGAAATGGTCTAAATTATCTATCCAACAGGATCACAGAAACATTCAATACAGTTGAAGAATGGGCATAAGTCTTAGGAAACAGACACAATGTATTTCCATTTTCTCTTTTATATAGACAAGAAGATAGCCTGCCTTACAGTTAGATTGGGCCCACACAACCACACAGTGACCCATGTGATACGGGCAGATGTGATTCAAACTGTCGCTAGGCCTTGACTTAATACAGGTCCTGTACCACACTCATTTTCTCTTTTCTGCTTGGTTGGCTCCTGACATGAATACTGCCATTTCCAGATGGCAAGTGTGTAAGGCAAAGGCTCATCTAACCTACATTGTCCTCTGACAAGTATAAAGGCCATTGTTTTTACATTGATACTGTTAAGCGATCAAGTTGCATGTTTGGTTACCTGTACAACACATCTTCCTTCATCTTTTGCCTCATTGTATCTTTACTTTATCTTTCAAAACCAGTGGTCCAACCTTCTTAAGTGAATTAATTAACCCTAGTGGACTCTGATTGATAGTTTGAAAAACATCCTTATAAAGAATACCAGAGTTCAGATAAGGTAATATGATGCTTATCATTAAAAACAGATGAATTGAATTAGGTTTGCAAAGATCTTGGAGATATGGTTCAGCATAACCAGAATTTGACTATTCTGTTGTCTTCTTAGGTAGCTAAAATATGGCTCAGTGACCTCATTGATTGGCAACAAAAACAACTAATGTCAGAGAATTGTCTTTTCAAGAAGAGACAAATACTACTAACAAAGAATAAATATTAAGTATCTTTCTATACAAAGGATAGATAAAGGAAAAGAAATTGTATGATGATCGTGTTTCTTTTCTCCTTGGTCTGGGATGTCACCAAGTAAAGGCTTGATTCCACTTCAGTTTCACACAGTGTCCTCTTCAGGTTTCCAACTTTTACCCTCATACCACACCTTTCTATAGTTTCTGCCTATGAATCCTGCCTTGTCTACCTATCCAACTACCATTCCTACTGAAAATGAATCTCCTAAGAAAAACCCAGAAAAACTGACCTGTCAACTATCTCAAATACTTAAGCTCTTTCTAAAAGAAGGCTCTGATTAGTTGCTTGTTTTTAAGTAATACCTCACTCAAGCAAGAAGGTCTGGAGACTTGGTGGAACCACAGATCTCTATCACGTCTAGAAAATGTAGGAAATCTGGGTATTATGGTGTATCTTAGTTTTAGATCTATCTTAGCATAGCCTTCCATCTGTGAGTTTCAGATTATTTTAAAGCATTAGGAGACTTTTTGTTTCCTCTGTCTCTACTTGAACTGTCAAGAAGGCTTGATGACATGCAACTAAGAATGCTTTCTGCTGATAAGAACTTTTATTTAATTTTTTTCATCAAAACATTATGATACTTCAACATAACATAGCAGGAGTAAATTTAAAACAGATTCAGGCTCAGCTACTTCACAAGTTACACACCCATGATGTTACTTATATAGGGGAAAAATGATCAGTAACTGTTTCAGTCAATATAGTTTAAAGTGTGTGATGTGATCATGTTCTAATGCGAAGAATCCATATTGTGTGCACTTGCAGAACAGGCACAGGAGAGTTATACCAGCAAGAAAGCACAGAAAGTTTACGAGGTGCTAGATAACATGGAAAGAACACAAAAACACACCTATGCTACTGCCATTTACAAGGTAGAGTCTACCACGAGTTGGATTTATGCTTGTGTCACACAGATAAGGATGGGAAAACAAAGACTATTACAAAATTTCATGCTTGGCATGGTGGCATATGCCTGAAATCTCAGTATTTGACAGGCTAGGACAGGAAAATCATGAGTTCAAGGGTTGCCTGGGCTAGATGCAGTACCATGTATCTACCTACCTATCTGTCTGTCTGTCTATCTATCTTTCTACAAAGCATATCATAATATATTCACAATATATATTTAAATATATACGTGCATATATACAATATTTAGGGGATTTAGTTCTAAATCATCCTAGACTACTACTTTCTGTCTATAGTATGAAGAGTGATTATATATACTGATAATTGACATGAACTAGAAGCAAAGACGTTTAGTTCCCATAGCCATGATCCGTCACACTTATGAAGAGTAGGAAGAATCAGAGTTATAAAGAAGTGAGATGATCTGATAAAGAAAGCCCTGGAAGTCTTGATGTTCTACCATGGAAAGCAAGTAAGGAAATAATCAAAAAGGCTCCTGAAAGGATGCCAAACTCATTGGAGGTTTTTCCGTGAACTAAGTTGGAGACTCTCAAACACACTCAAAGTAGTATAGATAAAGTGTAAATAAAAGATTAATCTAGAGTAGAACAATGAAGACTAGGCCAGAGGAGTGGAAACGGAGAGTAGTGGGATAAATGCTCAGCAAAACTCTGCAGATGGAGAATTAACAAGGGTGGGAGGCTAAATGAAGTAAATGTAAGAGTAAGAGGAGAAGAGAAGCCAGAAATAATTGCAGATTCCTGTTCTCGGACCTTAGATATAATTAAAAGAATGTAGCAAAAACATGGATTTGAGGACAGTATAAATCAGTTATATTTTAATCTGTTGGGTTACACTTTCAAGTAAGAACTAATCTGTAAGGGTCTTTGAAAAACAGGTTAAGTGTTCATCATTGCTAAAGTAAATGAGCAAAAGTTTTGAAGCATAAAATCACCCAGGCAGTGGTGGCACATGCCTTTAATCCCAGCACTCTGGAGGCAGAGCCAGGTGGATCTCTAAGAGTTTGAGGCCAGCCTGGGCTACAGAGTGAGATCCAGGACAAGCACCAAAACAGAGAAATCCTGTCTCGAAAAACCAAAAAAAAAAAAAAAGTTTTGAAGCATAAAATCACAGAATGATAAAAATGGTGATAAAACACAATCTATTGCTTATTAATATATCACTTTTATGAAAAACTAGTTTCAGTGCAATGAGTCTTAAATCACCTAGTGATGGTGACATGGTGATAAAAATACAAAATTTTACAGGTCTCCTAACTTATATGTTGCCATAGTCTCAACAAGAAGGAGTCTTTTGAGATAAGGTGAATGAAAAGGCAATTGGTAGAAAGCATGGCAGGTGGAAGTGATAGAATTTTCTGAAATTATAAAGATAGCCGTAGAGTCCCATCTGGGGCACATTTCTATGTGCAACATTTAATGCGTAGAGCTTGCCCACTCAACCCAGTGACTCAGTTTCCTTTTGCAGTATGAGGCTGTGAGCATCGGTGCTAGGAGGGTGGAAGACCACAGCAAGGATGACAAGACACCAAGTTCAGGAAGACAACCACGTTTTGTAAAAGATTCTCTAGCAGAAAGAAGCTAAGACCTCTCTTTTTCCCCTTGTCTTTATTGTTCTCTTGTATATTACATCCTAACCACAGTTCTCGTCACCCCCCACGCTTCTCTCTTCCCAGCCCCCCTCTCCACACCTCACCTCTACTCCAGATACACTCCTCTACCTTTCCCCCCAGAAAAGGGCAGGCCTCCCAGGGATATCAACCGAATATGGCATATCAAGTTATAGTAAGACTAGGCACAAGTCTTATAGGTTGCAATAAGCCTCATACTAAGGCTGGAGGAGGCAACCCAGTGGGAGTAAAAAGGTCCCCAAAGCAGGCAAAGGAATCAGAGACACCCCCACTTCCACTGTTAGGAGTCCAACAGGAACACCAAGTTACAAAACTGTAACATATATGCAGAGGACCTGGATCAGACCCATACAGGCTCCCTTAATGTCAATTCAGTCTCGGTGGGCCCCTCTTAGCCCTGGTTAGTTGATTCTGTGGGCAGTTTTGTTGTGGTGTCCTTGACACCTCTGGTTCCTACAATCCTTCCTCTCCCTCTCCTGTAGGATTTCCTGAGCTCTGCTTTCTGTTTGGCTGTGGGTCAGGAGCTGAGACTTTCCTAGTGACTTTATGGGGCAGAATTCTGATGACTAGGCAACTATTTTAAAAATACAAGTAAATATTTTAGCTAAATAAAATTGTTTGAAGGTATACTGTTTTTCTGTAGTAAAATAGTGAATCTTCTCATTGCAACCTATAAAATGGATTTTGAGTACCTAATTGGTAAAGACTACACACTCATTCTTCAAAAATATCTTTCAAGGACCAGAGAGATGGTTCAGCAGTTAAGAGCACTGGCTGCTCTTGAAAAGGACTGGGGATTTGATTCTCATCAACCACATGGCAGTTCACAACTGTCTGTAATTCTAGTCCCAGGATGTCTGACATCCTTTTCTGACCTCTTCAGGCCCATGCTACATAGACGTACATGGAGTCAACACACACACACACACACACACACACACACACACACACACACACACACACACACACACAAACACACACACACACACACACACACACACACACACACACACACACACACACACACATATATATATATATAAAAGAAAAGGGAACATTTAAAAATTCCTTTTCAAGCCTGTCATTTTATGCGGAATTGACAAGTAAGTGTTTATGTTCAGAGCCAACTGTGGAATGGAAGAGGCAGGACATGCTCATTTCTGTAAAAAGAATATTGTCTTAAAAATACTTAAGAAAGTAACAGCTTCTTAAAACTTACGACTTCTCATATTTGTGAACCTGTCTAACATTTGTTAAGTTGGTTATTTTTATTATAGGCAAAAAAAGAATAGCTTTAGCTTAAAAATCTTCTTTGAAAATGAAGCATCATAGATAAAATCCTGATAGAACTTTGGCAAGATAATAAGTATGCTTTTCTCAGATTTCTTCATTCAGATGACTTCATAGGTAACATTGCTTTTCTATTTGTAAATTTAATTGCCTTGATTTCATAGCCTTTACATTTAGGACATCATTTTTACTTCACAGCAGATATCTTGAATATGATCTAACTTTTAAAGCAAAATCTGACTTTTAAAGCAAAGGTATAAAGTATGTTTAAACTAAATTTCAATAAATATAACTATTATCAAATTCCTATTTTCATTTACTCTTAAACTGGCAACAAATTTAAGAAAACTAGATTCTGGTTTTGCAAACAATGTAAGTTGATAGAAACCAACTATTGGTTAAATACTTCATTTGTAGTGAATATGAACAGGAAATGGCTAAAAGCAAGGGCCAGGGGAAGGGAAGCTCGGTGTGCAGGTCAGCAGCACACTATGCCCTTTGTCTTTTCAAAGGGAAAGTGGAAGATCTTGAAGATAGAGAGCTTCTTTCATGGTCAGGATGTTGCTGGGGCATCTTGGCACACTTTCTACTTTCCAGCTCAACCCTGATAGGAGATCCCAAACAGGTTCCAACTTATCAGTGCCTAGGAGTTAATGGCTTTAGCAAAATAGAACATTGGGTTGAGCAACTGTGTACAAAAAATACCTACATGATAGCAATTTAATCAGGCTTGGGAGAAACAGAAGAAATTCAACACTGGAAAGATGAGTGATAACACAAACAAATACAGTGAAACTGAAATAACTTATTATTGGAGAATGATCCTGATTTAATTAATGAGATTCCCCCAAATTCACATGTAAAATGCCTAGCATGTGACAGGGAGCTAAGACAAAAAGAAAAAAATACCGTCAAACCAAAACAGTGGTGGTGAGAACAGCAGCAGCAGCCTTGGCTCTCTCTCCCATTACGCCATTATTGTTGGCTTCCTCTAACACTCTAACTACTGAAACAATATTTCAAATCAGATAGTACATACTAAAGACTAGGAATACACATCTTCATGGTACACTAAGTTCATTGAATTTAAGCATCTTTGTTAGTTAATTCAAAGTATTAATTTCACATACAGAATAAAAAAAAATCAAAGTATATTCATGGTTAGGTGCCAGTCTTTCATCGTTTATTGTCCTTTGACCGGAGTGCAATCAGTAATCAGCTGTAACATTCGAAGGGATTACTGTAACATTTATCTATTTCTGTGCAATAAACTGCCACTTTTGAATGAATCTTGCGTGTCAGACTGGAGGGTTATAGACGTTTAGGTATAAGGTAAGCACTCAGTGTGTCAGACTTTTGCATTGTCTGCTAAGAAGTGTTGAAGAAAGCCTCTTCCTCCCCTCTGGCCAGCTTTTACTCCTGAGGTCACCTCATGTCATCATGGTATTACCCAGCAGGAACTTCTGAGAAGACCTCCATCTTCTAATGTTTGTCCCTCCATCACAAACTTCCATGGCAACTTAGCTGGGCTACTAAATGACTACATATTTGCACAGTATTTCCCAAGGCATTTCTGTTTGGGTGTTTTGGATGAAATAAGTGTTTGAATGTCTCAAATAATCTTTAAATAAATCATATTGCCCTTCAGAAAGTAGGTAGCTGATTTCTTCTATTCAGTTGAAGGCCTGAATAGAACAAGAGTGGCCTCCCCCCAGAAAAAGAATTTTTTCCTATCCCTATGTGTGTGTGTGTATGTATGGATGTGTGTGTGTGTGTGTGTGTGTGTGTATGCATACATATCTAGGTCAACAGCTATGAATTCTTTAATTCAGAATGTCATATTGCTTTTCTCATTTGAGTAATCATTGGTTCCATAAAAATGCATGTTCATAAATTACATTATTATTATAATTCACATATCTATGATTTCTAACCAAGTGGAACATATTTTTTTAGTAAACCTATAAAATCCACATTTATTTCCCTTATCTCCATTTTTGTGTAAACAAAACCAATCATGATGGAAACTTTTCCTGTCAAGTCTCTAAGTATCTCAGGGATACATTATTTCTCTTCTAATTATCAATCCTAGCATAGTAATGTAGTATACACACTGGAGGTGTAATCTATAATATCCCATTGGTTCTTTCTCTAGAGAAGTAGGGAGATACAGGCTGGGCAGGTCAGCCAGCACCACACCATTGCACTGTGTCTTTCTCTTTGTATCTTTGTCTTAGTCCCAAAGTGTAGATCCTTTCCCTTCACCTTTGGCCTCAGTCAAAACACCTCAAGGGCTAAATACATTCATTCCTTAAGATTTATGGAATCAATTACGCAGGCACATACCTATAGGAATCCTAGAGTAAATACGCTTATTTTACATAAATCATTGTCCTCATTTCTGATAGCTTTCCTAGGACATATTTTGAGAAGTAATATATTAGACAAAAAGTTACAAGCTACTCAAAGCTTCCTATTCTGGATGCCATTACTGCTTTTCTCAGCTGTATCTATCCCTAGTATTCATATCCAGAGATTCTTGCTGTTCTAATTCACATTTTTTCAAATGCTACCCCTGTAGAACATAGTGCATAAATTTACCATCGACATGTATTTTGTTTAATAGCAAGCATCTTTTCACGTATTTTTCTTATTTTCTTTTAGGAAAAGGATGGAGAGCATCCCTTTATCATTCATGTAATTGGAATTTTTTTTCACATAATGTATTAAAATATTTTTTTTTATGTACCCCAGGCTGTCCTCTAATGTACTATGTAGCCTTGAACATCTGATACTGCTACCTCTACCTCCAGAGGGCTGAGATTATAGGTTATAGGTGTGCATGACCACACTGAGTTGTATGTGTTGCTGATGAGCAAGTCTAAGGCTCTGTGTACTCTTTGAGAACACCTCACCAACTGAGCTACATCCACAGCCCCTCATTTTCATTCCTATGAGGTGTATGTTTTCTGAGATGTATGTATTATAGAAAATTGGGAAAATACAATCACATGGAAAAAAATCTAAATTACGAAAATCTCTAAGGCAGTTATTGCCAATATTTACAATAAATCACTCTAGTCTTTTGTTACTGGCTTACACACACACACACACACACACACACACACACACACACACATGTTTGTGTGTTGTTCTTTTCTAAATGATTCTTTTAACATATCCTATTAGAGTTTTTTATTGTTAACAATTTTTAATATAGTCTATAGATAACATCTTAAATAAATTTATATTAGCAGTATTAAACTATAGAATAACAATTTCTTTTTTAAAAGTAAACTTATGTATTTACTTATTTTATATCACAGCCACAGTTTCCCCTCCTTCCTCTCCTCTTAGTCCCTACCCCCCATCCCCCTCTGTTTTCACCCCCCAATCCAATCCTCCTCTGTTTCTGTTTAGGAAAGGGCAGGTCTCCCATGAGTACCAACAAAAGAAATGAATATTTATTTTTTTAATATTTGTTTGCTTGTTTGTTTTTTCAAAACAGGGTTTCTCCATGTAGTTTTGGTGCCTGTCCTGAATCTCGCTCTGTAGACCAGGCTGGCCTCAAGCTCACAGAGATCTGCCTGGCTCTGCTTTTCGAGTGCTGGGATTAAAGGTGTGTGCCACCGCTACCCGGCTCCAAATGAGTATTTCTTATGGATAGAAATATATTTTAAAATTTCTGATGCACAGATTAATCTTTTCTTAAAAAATTGGTTTATAATACTATGGTAACATAGACTCTAATTTCTCTATAAGTTAAATTTGTTGTTATTAAATAAAAACAGGAGTACAAAAATAATGGCCAATGTTAAAATGAACATTCATTGGTATTTTATTTTCCTTTCTCATTCATTCTTCTGTTTATTCAACAAATGATCACTGAGTACTGCTATGGACCAGGTGCCATGATAAACTCCAAGAAAAGCAGTAGCTATCCTTTCTTCCCCCACCAAGATCATTACCTCCACCCTCCGATCCAAAAGAACTCTTGATAGAAGTGCTTCTTCTTATGCCTCTAGAGTCATTTACAGTGCTTAGCCATTTCAAGCATAATGGAGCACATCTTGCCTATTTGTGAAGCCATACTTACCGAGGATATCCTAGCCCTTTTCTGTTCTAACATTGCCTCTCCTCCAAAGGGCAGTTTTACCTGAGAATTTTTGACTTTCCTTCCTTCCTTTTGATATATTTCTGATTTCTGTTAACATCAGTAAAAGCAGAGGGTATGGGCAAGCCACTTGAACATACGGAATGGAATTGTGCTGTGGTCTGGAATATAAAACACAAGTGAGAAATACCTTAGTTCTCACAATTGCTAGGTGTTATACAAAACATCCAGTGGTCTCTTTTGTGAAGTGTGGCTTTGTAAGACCTCACAGAACAAAAGTTCTAGAAGAGGGTTAGCTTCTGAGTACTGCTAAGGATTTTTGCTTTTTTTTTTTTCTACCCAAAAATGTCTGTTTCTAAAAGATTTTTATGTTTTAAGTATGTGTATATGTGTGAGGATGTGCCAATGCGAGTGCGGGAGCCTACAGAATATAAAACACATGGAATTCTCTGGAGCTGTAGTAGAGGAGGTTGTAAGCTGCCCGAAGTATGTATGTGTGCTGGGAAGCAAACTTGGTTCCTCTGTAAAAGCAGTGCTTGCGCCTAAATGCTGAACCATCTCTCCAGTTCCAAAGGCGTCTGGCAGAAATATGGTTTGCTAGTTCCATTTTGATAGCCTTACATTGTTCCTGCCCCTAGACTTATGAGGATGATCTCAATTGGGATCACTAGCCCAGCTATGTTTTGTCTTGTCCCATGACACTTTGTGCTCATCATGTACTCACAGAAAACCCATTTCTGACCAAACCCTGTTTGCCATGTTGATGATTAGTTTTTTTTTTTTTTTTTTTTTTTTTTTGGTTTTTTTTTTTAAAAAAAAACTGAGTTCCTTCAGGACAGAAAATATACACTGTCCTGTGTCTGTCATTGAATCCTTTCTGCTCACATTGGTGCCACATTATAGAGTCTTAGTTATCTGGTAAATGGCCATTCGTCTGAACTTGGTTATTAAAGGTTCATGCATTAAGTCTTAAGAGGACTTTCCCCCACCTTTTAACCTGAAGGGTCCTACAAGAAAGATTGATTCAAACAACACTGTCTCTGAGTGCGAGCTGCAGGTCCTTCGTGGAATGTCACTGACCTTGATGATCTCTAAGCACCCTGTTCACTCTGACCCCCGTTCTCACCTGTTGCTTCTGGTCTTCCCTTTCCCGCCCCCCTCACCTTCCCCCCAGCTGACCCCCCATTCCCACCTCCTCCAGGGCAAAACCTCCCCCGCGGACTGAGATCAACCTGGTAGACTCAGTCCAGGTAGGATCAGTCCCCTCCTCCCAGGCCGAGCCAAGGTAGAAACCTCATCCAACTACTGAGGGATCTGGATGCAGAGATCCATGGCTGGGCCCCGGGTGGATCTCTGGGAGTCCAATTAGCGAGAAAGAGGAGGGTTTATATGAGCGAGAATTGTTGAGACCAAGGTTGTACAAAGCACAGGGACAAATAGCCAAACGAATGGAAACACATGAACTATGAACCAATGGCTGAGGGGCCCCCAACTGGATCAGGCCCTCTGAATGGGTGAGACAGTTGATTGGCTTGATCTGTTTGGGAGGCATCCAGGCAGTGGGACTGGGTCCTGTGCTCATTGCATGAGTTGGCTGTTTGAAACCTGGGGCCTATGCAGGATCCCTTCAGGTTCTTAATGCCCCATACAATAAGGAGAGCGTACAAAGATGTTTTTGTCTGAATTGAATGGGGAGAGGGGGGAGGCTTAATTGTTGGCATGACTTTAAATTTCAGTTTATTTAAAGGAGAAACCACATTAAAACGAATTCACAGGGCAGTAAGTGAAAAGGGACGTAGGCTATTTTTCGCGCAAAACATAGTTCTCACCTCAAAGGGAACAGGAGGTAAGTTTGTTCTGGAACCAACTTTAGAGACTATGGCCCAGAAACATGGAATTAGGCTACCCTGAATATCATGTTTCAATGTGGAAACAATTTCAAGAAGTTTTTATAGTTACAGAAGATGGAAGTTAAAATCAAGGCACTTTCTACGTATATTGGTGGGAGCACCAGAGAGGCAATTTATAACAAAGTGAGGGAATCTCTGTGTAGCTTTTGAATGCTATATGATGACATTATTAGCTTTAGGGTTGGTGATCGTGTTTATTAGTTATTATATTCTAAAACATTGCACCTGATAATCGTTGGGATTATTAAGCCAGCCTTGAGGTGGGCAATAGTTTTTAAGGAGACTAAAGATAGTTTATGCTAATTCTGCACAGGATCTGTATGTGTCCAACTCTCCACAATAATAATTGTGAAATCTTTAACACAGGTGTGTGCTTTTTCTTCCAGATAGCCAAGTTCACTGTGTAGTGATTGGCAAATAAGGAGCATGAAAAAGTTATTATCTTTTTTTTTAACTCATAATGTTTAAATGGGTGCACAGGACCTACTTTTGCCATCCTTGGATGCTTCTAATTCTTGCCAGGTGCCTGCAAATGGCCCCATCATTAATTATGTTTTGCCTTTATATTCCTTTCCATTGACAACAACAACAAGAAATCTAAGCACCTAGCCAGACTAATGTACGGATGGATATTTCTGCTTGGAAACCTCTGCCTGAGAACTGTGCAGATGAGGCAAGTTTCTGAGCATTGCTCATATAATTTATTTATTTATTTTTCATTTTTCTTTATTAAGAAATTTTCTACTCACTCCACATACCATCCACAGATTCCCCCCTCCTCCCTCCTCCCACTCCCCAGCCCTCTTTCCTAAGCCACCCCGCATCCCCACATCCCCACATGCCACAAATCTGCTGACTCCAAGGGGAGTCAGCAGAGCCCAGCACACTGAGCCTAGGCAGGTTCAAGCCCCTTCCCATTGCACCAAGACTGTGCAAGGCGTCACACCATAGGCACTGGATTCCCAGAAGCCTGCCCATAGACCAGGGACAGATCCTGATCCTCCTGCCCTGGGTGCTTCCCAAACAGTTCAAGTCAAACAACCCTCTTCCGTATCCAGAGGGCCTAGTCCAGTCCACAGCCACCAGTCCACAGTTCATGGGCTTCCTCTAATGTGGCCGATTATCTCTGCATGTCCTCCCATCATGATCTCGAAGTCCCTAGCCTGCAGAATCCCTCCTCTCTCTCATCAATTGGATTCCTGGAGCTCAGCCTGGTCCACTCTGGTGACTGGCCTAGCAAATAACCTAACTGTCATCATAGAGCCTTCGTCCAGTGACTGATGGAGGCAAATGCAGAGATCCACGGCCTGGCTCATATAATTTATTAAAGAAAATGTATGTGGAAGAGTCACGTGGAAGGCAGAGGAATTACAAAACTCCAATTTAGTATTCACGATCTCAAAAATCTACCAGTCCACCCTTGCAAGATCTCATAACTGGTATTTTGAGTAAACTTAATTATCACACCTTGATTCAAAACCTGAGGCCCAGGATTGAGGATCTCTTTTTAAAAGACTGACTTTAATTTCCTTTTGCTTTCAGGAGACAGTCTTTCCCTTTTCAGCACTTTGGAGAAGTGCTCATGTAGCACATACAGATTTGAGTAGATCATCAGTGAGACTCGAGGCTTCTCTCCTCTTCTAATCTCTATGGTTTTTTTTTTTTAAATTCTATTTTGCATTCCTCAGCATTGAAAAAGTGGACAAACTAACTCAAGTTATCTGTAGAAGTCAGGTATCCAGGGCTAATTCCCAGGAATCCATTGTTCACTGGAAGATGGAGATTTATTGAGTTTTCACCAGTCCCATCCCCCAACCACTCTGGAGTTGGAAAGGGTAAAGAAAAATATTATGTAGGAAAAAAAAAGACAGATTTAGAATTGGAAAATTTGTTTCTCTTGGTATTTATGCTAAGATCTAAGCAAAAGGAGCAATTGTGTTTTCAGACATCCAGGAATCTGTTGGTTTTGAATTTTTCAACCATTTTCCACCCATGTGTGGAGTAAACACATGGAAAGAAAGGAAGAATAAGAAACCAATTTCTTGGTCTTTTTCTATTTCATTTATTTATTTATTTATTTATTTATTTATTTATTTATTTATTTATTTATGAAACTACAACCGATGAGATAGCAAGTAATATTCAATCCTATTAAAAAGCCCACACACAGGCCTTCAGCAAACTCCTTACATTCCTTGCATTGGTTTTGAATGATACAGTTCTCTAGCTCAGGGAGCCTGGAAATTACAGAACATCTACAATGAAATTGTTTTCTGTTTTTGTTTTTTTTTTTCTTTTTTGGTGGAAAACTGATGAATCACTTACTGCCAATGACTGGAAGAAAAGGCACTTGTTTATGCCCTTATGTAATGAATTTTTATGAGGCGAAGCTTGCTATTTATAAAAAAATACACTTTAAGCTGTAGTAGATGTAAAATAATAGAATTCAGAATTCAGAGCAATGCATTACTGCAAAGACAGTCACCAGTAGAATATTATCTGCTTACAAAACACCCAAACAGGGCTATTACTTTTATAATGGAATTTAAAAAACAACAAAAAAAAAAACCCTAAATCTCATCTACCCAGTTGTATTCTAGTAGAAAAAGTATTTAAAGAGACATCGCTGAAATTGACAGCTCCAAAGTTACATGTATTTTCAAAGAAAAGTTATTAATTCTCTTATTTAGCCCCTGCCTTCCAGCTGCATTTTCCCTCAAAGCAAGGATGCCAGAGAACATTGCAAATTTAAAAAAATGGCACTCCTCAAACACACAACAGAAACACCACTGGGCTCTCTGCATCCCTCCAGGCATGCCTATGGAAGGCTTCTTGCACCGAAACCATCATCTGTATCACGTTGTAAGGGATCTCACAATGAAACCCCAAACTCTCAACTTCTTCTGACTTTCAGAGAGCATCTTCTACATTGTGCCAGGTGTTGGTGGTATTGTTCTAAAAATGGAATTTCTGTTCCCCCTGACACCGGAGACTGTCTTGTTATTTGACAGACTGACCCAGCAGAAAGTGGGAAGAATTCTACCAGATCTGAGAATGGGCAATAACTGGAACACAGACAATGGTGGGTAGAAGTCTTTGTTCTCAATAACTTATCTACCCTGCACATTTGATATGGAAATGAATGTTTTAAACACAATGTGTCATATTTTTTAGTGTAATATTTTCCATTTTTGTTATTTTGTATTTTTGCTGACTAGAAGGGCACTTTCTCAAGTAGATGCCTGCTGAAGAGTGGAGGCTGGCAATAACGGGTGGCATTTATGAATGCCATGGGTCCCAGGGTACCATTCTGAATCACTCAGAAGCACAGGGGAGACTCCGGATCCATTAGTTCAGGATTGGGATGACAGACATCAAGTCTCAGCTGAACTTCAAGGCTGCATCATCTCTTACTGGCAGCCTAACCATCACATGTAGAAATGTCAGTGTCAATATGTCCACATCTGGAAAGAGTAGAAAATCCCAGATTATACTCCTGATCTTGACTCTTAGTAGAGGATGAACAGGAATTTTGTAGGTCTGGGCAACTGATAACATAAAATGGTTACTTGAAGTGTTCTAACCCAGTGTATTCATTCTAGATATTTTAAAGTAAACAAAACTTTATTTTAAAGTAAAAAAAGAGCACTATTTTATTTTACAATACTTGTATTTATGTGCATACTATACAAGTGCTTTTGGAAAAGGGAATGGGAAATTTTACATTTTGACAATTTATATGTAATTAAGGAGGCACAAAATAGTTCAGATAGTTTTAAAGTTGTAGTTACTATAAAGGCAGACTCAATCTTTATGCAGAAAAATCAGGATTCTAGTAACTTAGAATCTTGTGTCTCTGTGCTGGCTAGTCTTATGTCAACTTGACACACAAACTAGAGGTATCTGAAAGGAGGGAAACTTAATTAAGAAAATGCCTCCATAAGATCCCCTGTAAGGCATTTTCTTAATTAGTTATTAATGAGGTAGGGCCTAGCCCATTGTGGTGCCATCCCTGGGGTGGTGGTCCTGGGTTCTATAAAAAAGCAGGCTGAGCAAGCCAGGGGAAGCAAGCCAGTAAGCAGCACCCCTTCATGGCCTCTGCATCAGCTCCTGCCTCCAGGTTCCTGCCCTGTTTGAGTTCCTGTTCTGACTTTCTTCAATGAACAGCAAGATAAAAGTATAAGTCAAGTAAACCCTTTCCTCCCCAACTTGGTTTTGGGTCCTTGTGTTTTGTCACAGCAATAGAAACCCTAAGACAATCTCCAAAATGCTTACTTCTATAAAAGATGTGCTTACTAGCTGTGAAGATGTTTTGTCTTTAGATCCAACTGACTGCAACAAAGTGACCATAAAATATTTTCAAATGTGTTTATTCCTTTGCAATTACACACACACACACACACACACACACACACACACACACACACACTGAGTACTTTGATTGTGCTCCTATGTCCCATTAGTCTTCTCTTATCCCAGGGAACCATTCTGAATCCCCAAAGCACAGGAGAGGTTCTCTTATCTGTTTCAACTGAAACATTCCTTCTTCCCATCAAGTCCTTTCCACTTTCACATCCTTTTAATTTTTTTCAGTTTGTTGGATGAGACTGGGCCCCATCAACATTCCATCATGGCCAGGGAGGGATTCATAAGGTCCCATCCTTCTCTGAGGAGCTACAGGCAGTTAATGGTTGCTGGGGAAGGACAGTCATATTTCCCAGTGGTATACCCACTAGTAGCTTGCCCTTGGTAAAATGAAAGTGTCCCCTCCCCACTCCTCGTCATACTCAGGAGGGCAACTACAGTGAAATGTAACGGACAGAGAGATCTTTAAGAAATAGATTTCTTGGTATTAATTAAAAAATACCACATGCTAATTGTAGAAACCCTGAGAAATAGAAAAAAATGCAAAGAAAATCAAAACTGAGTCACACTGAGAGGTGTTTAATGTTAATGTTCATTCTTCTCTAGTTGAGACCATATTACACTTAATTGAGTATCTTACCTCTGAAACCTTAACATTACACGGTAAACAGTTTAAAGTGATTCATCCTTATTTTCATAGCGCATTCTTTCCCATGGTATTGATGCAACGTTGTTTTATTTAGTTAAACAGCTTTACTCTTTCATTTAGTTGAGGTTTTGCGTCTTTGTTGTGAACAGTGCTGCACTGAACATATTTTCAATAAATCTATTCCCATTTTCTTCTGATCAATGTTGATTTTGATGGAAAGAAATATGTCCACATCAGCTGGATTTTGAAAGTCAGTATTACTTAACTCAAAAGATTTATGTTTTTTGGCTCTGTGGTTTAGAAAAGGCCTGTTAAACATGTTAAGAAGAACATATTATTCTATGATTAACAAAAAAGAAAGTTAATGAGGAGAAGAATAGAGAATCCTTTCTGGATCTCCTGGCTTTAGGAGTAAGTGGCTCTAACCTTGTTTGACTCATTACAGTTGCCAAAACTATAATAACTCAAGAGAGTCAATGAGGGACATTGTGCAAAATGGTGCTTGCATTTTATTTTATTTTTTAAGTTTAAAACTGTAAGCTTTTGCTTGAAGAAAACAGAAAGTTACCTGGAAACAAGAAGAAAAAAAATCTGTTATTTCACATTTTATATACTCTTCGAAGCATGTGCGCGTGCACACACACACACACAAGACACTTGTTTACTTACTGGTGTTCATGAAGGTAAATGCGCAGTTCATACTGGTTTATATAAACAGAAAGAACTAGGCATGGCTTCAGATAACCAAAGACCATCAGTCTATAGAGAATTTGGCCAACTTGTTTGGTTGAAAAGAACATTTAGAATTGTTCTGTTGCTGAAAATATCCTTTTAAGACATGTCTCTTATTGAGTACTATTAAGAAAAGCAGCTTTTGGTTAAAAAGAGAATGTTTCAAATAAATCAAGTTTTTGCCTTTCAGTGCCAAGTTTGAAGGCTTCTTCAAATATAGCAATACTAATTTCCCTGTCTTCTTAACCAAATTATACAGAACAAAAAGTAGCTGTTATTGATGATCCGAGGCCATTTTTAAACCACAATTGCTATTCACTGTTAGGCCTCAGAGCCGACTCTTCCTACGCTGCTGCTAGATTATAGGCTTTTTTTTTTATAAAGAAAGAATTTTTTCCTTTGATATAAGGCTGCCCACTATTACATGTTTCTGTAAGACCAGTTTTCCTTCTTCCCTTTTCTGTTATTCTCAGTCTGCTGGTGAAAGTTCATTAGAACTCTATTCAAATGACAGTAGACTTTGAATGGGGTCCTGAGGAGCTGTCCCAGGAGTAGACCTTTCTGAATGGATTCTGACAACCTACTGAGCTTTCCCAAGGCTGTGGTATGGGTGATGCCTTTCACAAACGCAAATGAAACAACACACATAGCTCACAATGATTATTGTATGGAATTTCTTGCTGTTAGTCTTACTTCCCCACAAATTATCCAGAGTAATCCCTTAAAAATGCAGACTTGTTCATCTCATTTCTTTGCTTCAAAGCTTCCTATGACTTTCTCGTGCTTCAAATATATCCAGATTTTCACCCATGGCTTCTTTTTTTTATGTTAATTTTATAAAAGGCAGTGGTTGATTTTCTTTTCTTTTTTTTTTTTTTTTTTTTGGTTTTTCAAGACAGGATTTCTCTGTGTAGCTTTGCGCCTTTCCTGGAACTCACTTGGTAGTCCAGGATGGCCTCGAACTCACAGAGATCCGCCTGGCTCTGCCTCCCGAGTGCTGGGATTAAAGGCGTGCGCCACCACCGCCCGGCTTTCTTTTCTTTTTTTAATAAATATTTTTATTTTATAATTAATTCAATTTTACATATCATCCATGGATTCCCCTGTCCTCCCTCCTCCCACCCCCTGGCCTTCCCCCTCAATCCACCTCCATTCCCACCTCCTCCATGGGGATTCAAGGGTCTCCCTGGGGATTCAGCCCAGCCTGGTAGATTCAGTTGAGGCAGGCCCAGTCCCCTCCTCCCTGCACATGATTGGAAAAAGCACAGGGACAAATAGCCACACTAGTGGAAACACATGAACTGTGAACCAATAGCTGAGGAGCCCCCATGGAACTGGACCGGGGCCCTCTGGATAAGTGAGACAGTTGATTAGCTTGAACTGTTTGGGAGGCCCCCAGGCAGTGGGACCAGGACCTGTCCTTGGTGCATCAGCTGGCTTTTTGGAGCCTGGGGCCTATGCTGAGACACTTTACCCATGGCTTCTATAGGTGGCCACAGCCAGGCCTGGCCCAGTACCTCCCCCACCTCATTTCCTACACCCTTTGCTCCTTGGAAGCAGAGCCAATGTAGCAAGCACCCTTGCTGCTTTCTTCAGCAGGTTATTTTCTGCAGTGGACTTCTCACAGCAGGGCCCTCTTCTGCAAGCATCTTCTGCCTAGCACACCTCCAAGAATGTAAAGGCCAGGAGAGCAGGCTTTTGTTTTCTGAGTACTGAAGAATGACTGCAGGGGCTTGTAACCAGTTTTTGAGAAAGTGATTAATTTATTTCCCATTACAAAGAGGTGGATATCAAATGCTTATTTTGCAGGGGAACACATTAAGTGTGAAAGAGGTTAAACACATTTGCTCAAACACACTCACTCACAGTTTCATGCAGAGGAGTTTGGCAAAGTGTAGGGCATACACAGGGCTAGCTCTGACACATCAGTGACTAAGATGCATCATTGGACCCTCACAGGTAACACACAGGAGAGACCCTGACTTGACAACAAGTTGCATGGTAGAGAGAAGAAAATCTGTGTAAAATGTTTTTGACAAAGGGAAATCATTAATAACTGGTAGCTGAGTTCTTAAGGCTAAAGTAGAGATGTATCACATAACAAATATGATCCAGTTTTCCTGAATGTTGAGCTCTGGAGCCACTGGGGAGTAAAAACTGTTGCTTCACATTAAAACAAATCTGGCAGTGCCCAGGGAGACAGGGCCTAATAGAAACCTCTGAGACTGCCATAGAACTTGGCCAGGAGGCCTAGCCATCTACAGCAAGCAGAGCTCCTGGAGCAAGCATTTGAGTGTGTCAGTCACTCATAAATCCATTGATTACCTGCCATGCCATTGGCTTGTTGTAGGTCAAGTATCCCATAAGTGAGAAAAAAACAACTATATTTAAAATGTTAAGATAACACTATATGTTATCTCTATGAAGAAATGCTACCGAGCTACTCTCTCAAGGTCAGTCTTGATGGTGGGACAGACTGCCTCAAGCATCAGCTTCCGCTGGAGGGAACAGCTGTGCTTCCCGCGCCTTCCTCCTCAGAGAAGCGCACATCTAGGACTAGGAAGTTGCAGTACTGCCCTTGGAGTTGGAGTTGCCACTTCTGTCTGTTCCTGCTTTATTGCCCGTACCTTCCACAAGTGTGGACGTTTAATACGTGTACACAGCAGCCTGCAGTGAGTGCCACGGGCTCTGAATCTGGGGATTCAACAGCCTTCGAAAAAGTCACCTCTGTACTGAGCGTGTACAGCTCCGTCCTTGTCATTATTAACAAAGCAATAGTGATTATTTATACAGCACGCCTGCTGTTCCTGGTATTATAAAGAATCTATGCCAATTTCATGTATAGCAGGATGCACGTGGTTACATGTAAATACTAGCCTACCCTCTGTAAGACATACATCTGAACATCAGCAGATTTCAGTATACCCACAGAGAGGCTGCCACCAAACTCTCCAGAATATCAAGAGATGACTGTATGTATTTCTTAGACTTCATCCGCCTTTAACATCTGATGCTAAACAATCTAATCTGTGACACTGTGTTGAGCTAACGGCATTTCCTTGAAGACAGAATAGAAATAAAAGGCTTTTATTGTCTGGTAAAGAACAAACATCAGGATCTCTAACCACTGGGATTGCCATCTAGTAGGTGATAGATGGTAAAACAAACAAAATCTGCAACACACACACACACAAACACACACACACAGACACATATTCACACACAGACACAGACACACACACACACACACACACACACACACACACACACACAAACAGCCAGAACTACTGGATTGGTTAAGGCAAGCAGGAGGATTAGCTGAGTGTCCAGGAGTAATGGACAACAGAGCAAACCTCACAAATAAAAAAATTATGTATTTTACAGTGCTATTATGGTCTACAGAAAAATTACCATGTCCACAGTACTGGCAGCTGTATTTGCTAACATATGTATAAAGTGCTGTTTTCATTATGACAATAAGAGTTGTTTCTTGAAGTTTATACCCAGCATATCAAAACAACAATATAACAAGATGTTAGTGTATGACTCATACTGACTTCTATCTTTTCTATCTTCTATCTTGTATTCTAAGACATCCAGTCACTTTGAATGTTGTCATACCAGAAAGCTGAAAAAATGCTGTTTCTTCCCGCCCAAGGCTCGTCCTCCTCCTAAGAGCATTTTAGTTTCTGGAGTGGCCAGCCTGCTCACTGCACTTCTTTATGTTCACGTGGTACACACGAGGGCCTGTCACCCACATAACTGGGAGTCTACCCCCATCATGACTGGCTTAGGAATGTGCATATACTCCAAAGCTGGACATAACAATGAGCATAACTGTATTTGGCGAGAAGGTGTCAATCCAGTGGGATCAGAAAGCTGACAGAATGTAAACTTCGAACTTCTATAGTGGTCAAGAGTCTCCCTGAGAGAGTCAATTCAGAATACTAACTACAACAGCAATGGACAGAATTCTGACTATCATATCTGCTGGGGTTTGAATCTGCACTGTTTTCTAAAGGCTCATGCGTTAAAGTATGGCTGCCAGCTGGTAGGAAGCAGTTAAAGTATGGATGCCAGCTGGTAGGAAGCAGTTGGATCAGGAGGGCTCTGACCTCATCACTGGATTAATAATTTGATTTCATTATTGGGAGGTGGAAGAAACTGGGTTTGGCCTACTTAGGGTCCTTGGAAGTGCACCCTAGAATAGTTTCTCTTATCTGCCTGTCTGCCATGAGGTGGATATCCTTGTTCCACCATAGGCTTCCATCATGGCGTTCTGCCTTTCCATATACCTAGAAGCAATGGAGCAAATTGATTATGGGACTGAAACCATGCACCCCAGGAATTCCTTTCTCCTTTGTTTTCTAGAACATTTTTTTCGGTGACCAAAAGCTAACTAAGTGGTGTCTTAACCATGTATTTATAACATATCATATAAAGAAGTCTAGTATATATTGCCCTGGGTGTACACACATGATTGGCACAGGCTGGGTTTGAAGCCAAGTTTATGTCCCTTATCCCTCGGCCTATACACACTGCTGATCAGAAAAATGAGAACTCATGGAGTGAGGCTGTTAAACCAAGATTTTTTTTAATATACTTATAGTTCCATGTGTGTGTACACATGTACTGTGGCATGTGTGATGGTAAAAGACAACTCATGAGAGTTTTCTCCTTCAGTCATGTGGATTTTGAAGATGGAATTCAGATCTTCAGGCTTTTTAGTAAGCAAAGAGAGCAACTTTACCCCACCGGGCCATCTCACCGGCCTTCTTTATTTTCATTTTACCAAAATGGATTTGAGTTGGAGATCACACACACACACACACACACACACACACACATACACACACACACACGCGCGCGCATGCACTGCACAGTGCATTCATGGTGCTCAGAGGACATGGTTCTTTCTTTCCATCTTTTAGATTCTGGGGATCAAATTTAGGTTGTCAGAACCAGCAGCAGATGCTTTTACTCATTGGGTCATCTCGGCCAGCTCTGTGGCTTTATCTAGTGGGAACTCAGAGTCCTAAATAACAATTTGTGTCATTTACTTATGTAAGAAAGACAGAACTAGCTGCCTTACAAGGCCGAGGAATGTTGAATAAAAAATGCACATGTAATACAATGAATGAAATATATGTGAATATTGTCATCTATATTTAAAAATTGTGTACTATCCTGAATTTTCAGGTTTTCACAATAAAGTTTTAAAATAAGAAAAATTTAGATACATCCTTCTCAAGCTGTGAAACACCTCACCTAGCTTCCACTCAGTTGAAGCTGCCCTGGCTCAACATTAGGGGAATGGACGTCCTGAGGATACTGCTGTTCCTTGTGCACCGCTGTATCTCCAGCTGCATCAGCATCTTAAGTGTTGAGTGAAATATGAACACAGATGGACAATGGTCTACCACATCATATACTCATGTTTCTAGGTTTGTTCTTTAAAAACCATCTATCAGTATATTCTAATGAAGACCTGAGACTGATCAACACAAGTTAATTTGTTATATTTCCTGAATATAAAAAAAGTGCAGATACTATTTAACGTGTGAACTAATTAGATTGACATATTATGAAGGCACAAAAATTGATACTGTTTAAAAATCAGTGCTATTATTTTGGTGAAGTGATTAAAAACAGTCCCAATATTTTCATATTATTTAACAAAGGGTTCATTTAGTGAAATCTGCAGAGAAAAGAGACTTGATATGAACTGCTCTAGTATTACTATATAGAAGACTTCCAGTATTTCATAAAATTAGCAATATGCTTGGTGAGAACATGGGCTCTGATCCAGGACATAGACTTAGGAAACAGTTTTCTTCAGACTAGCTGTACCATAGTCCCCAGATCTCACTTCTGGCTGCCTGAAGCACTTTTTACATTCTGAATATAAGAATTCAACTCTGAAGGAGTCTGACAGCTATGGACTGAACCTCTTGAAAACTGGCTTCAGGGGAAAGCTTAGTTATGAGCAAGACTATAGAACTTGAGGTTTAACACAACAAGGTCTTATGATGTTCGCTTATGATGTTCTGTCATTTCTGAAAATAAATGCACACTCATCCCAGAGTCTCAAAAATCTTTTATTTTTAGAGTCCGACCTTTTTCTATGAAGAAGCACTCTTAGTCATTCTTAGTATTCATCTGACAAAAATTTTCCATTATTCTTGACATTAAAAATGTAATAGATGATTTAAAAAAAATAACATGAGCATTTATAAGATTCTCTTGTATCATTCAGTTTCCAGTGATTAGAATTTAGTTGTGCTTAGAAAAGAAGAGAACAGTGGCTGAGCAGCACATGCCTTTTCAAAGACACCTACCTATGATATTGAGGATGACTAATACCAAGGACTTGGACACAATACATTTTCCCTCAGAGGAAACAATTTGGTTTCTAAAGAGCATTCACTTCTGACATTTCAATTCCTGATTTCAGTGGCTGCACACTGTGCACTTCTATGCCACACTTAGGACAGGTAAAGTACATGTCAAATAGGAAGCTACTTTTAACACAGTAATAACAGAACACGTGTTCACATCCAATGGTGTGAGGCATTGTGGGCCACTCTCCACAGAGAGCACATTCTCTGCCACTGCGAACCAGGGCACTGTCACTACTGGCACTGCCAGTAAGGGGTATGCACCAGGAAGACAACTTGGCTTTCAACTTCTGGATATTGATGAGTGGTAAAAGAAAAATCAGAAACTCGGCAAAGCCGTGCCAGAGAAGTTCCCTATTCATGTACTCAAAGCCAACCTCACGCATGTTCTGGGGCTTGCAAAATACAGAGTGGATGCCAAGGAGGCGCTCTATCAAAGTGGCAAACTTTCCCTTTTGCAGGAAAATCAGGAAGTTTATCAACTCACCTAATTTTAAAAGTCCAACCACAAAATTCATGCATTGTTTGACTTTCCCGAAAGATGCTAAATGACGATTTCGAAACAAATCATAACATCGTTCTTCTAACCATCTCCCCCCAATGGTGCACACAGCATACCATAGTTTCTGATTTTTACTTGGGGGCTCGTATCTTGGGTTGGAAGAAAAATCATTTTTGTACTGAATATTCAAAACTGACTGCCCCACAGTGGCATTTTTGGAGTAGATGGTGAACCTCCACAGGAAAAGCCACAGGCATGCTTTCACTTCTGGTTCAAATCGAGCCAACAGCCCTGGCTTAAATCCATGAAAGCACTGAGTAAACTGAGACCACACTAGCTGCTCCAGAGCCTTGTTCAGTTCAAGTGCATCCAGCTGACTTATCCTCAGCACTCTGCTTGCACTCTCCGTCTTCCCCTCTCTGCCAGCCATGTCTTCTCCGACGGTGTCTAGGAGAAACACAATTAGGGACCATCAAGCAGCGGCAATCTTCTATTACTGCCTCAGCTGCCTGGACACACAGAAGATGAGCTATTTACAGTGTAAAGACAGCCAACAATCGCTTCTTAATTGGAACCTCTCTTTCTTTTCTTCTTCCTTTCTTTATATCGTGCTTCTTGCCCCCCCCCCCTTATCCAGACCCCTTACCCCCTCTCAGCAAAGGAATCATGGGTAGGAGGTGAAGAGAGAGGGGAGGGCAGCTATTTACTGATTCCAGAAACATACCTCTACAAAATGTTCCCTGGCTGGATATTCTGTCAGACAGACACAAATTTTGAAACTACCAATGAGGCACAATAACACAGCAAATGGAGAAGGATGGATTGCACAGAACACGGTAATAGATGGTTAAATCAAGACCTCACTGTGATTTCCAGTGCTTCCGTGGGATTCAAGGGTATGTTTTTCAAGTAGTCACTTAATCTTTCTCAAATATACTTTACTTACATTTCATTACCGAAATACTAATGTGTATTTTGGATACACATACGATAAAGTATTCAAGAAAAAGCATGAGTAAAGATACATACTATAATAATTTCATAAATACACAAGAAAAGAAATAGATGCTAAAGGAGACTAAAAACAATAAGTAAATCTAAAAAGTTAGTTAATGTTAGCTCAGTACGCATGTCTCATTTAAGATTTCAAAGTACAGCAATGCAATCCCGTCACTGCAGCCGTTGATAGACAGATCAGTGGAGATCGGTTACATTTTACAAATGAACCATCAAACTCAAACCATGACCCACATTCTCTTTAGTTCTAAGTGGGTCCTTTGCTTGATCTACTTTCATAGAGAATCTAAACATGTGCAACTCCAGGAAGCTGAGGGCAAACTTGTGATTACAACGTAATAGATGTAATAGCAAAAATGGGGAGACCTTGTCCGCAAATGCAAATTCTACGTTAGAAGATGAGTAAATTCTGGAGACTATTTGTATACCATGGCTACTATAGTTAGTAAGTCAGCATGCCTGTTTGAAGCTGGCTAACACACATACACACACACACACACACTTGATGAGTTGTAATGGCTGTTTGTTTAATAGGGGTACTTATCTCACAATGTGTATATGTATGTATGTATACACACACATATATGCATATATATGAGGTCATCATGTTATTTATTTCATATATCTAATCCTTTTCAATTACATAACAATAAGACTAAGGGAAAAATAAAAATAGTAAATGAATTTTCAGCACATTAAACTTAAACATGATCTCAAGCCTTTGAGAGGCCCCCAACAGTACCATCCAGAACCCAGGTTCCCACTAAAGGTATGGATCCTGTGGACAACAGCTCCTGCCAGTAGATCATGGGATCGTAAAGGAGGGTTTTCATTTGATCCTCCTTCTGCCTTGGGTATTTCACCATGCAAAACACAAGGCTAGAGACAAAAATGACCCTTCAATTCCTTTCAAATTCTATTATCTTATGAAATTGATTTAAAGGTAGATGTTAAATGTTATCTATTCAATAGTAACAGAACTGAAAACATCCTAAAATGAATTTGTACTTCGTGACATTAGGACTATCTCTGGCAACACAAGACATTTTCAAGAAGTGAATTTTAATGCTGCTTATGTGTCCTAGATTGAATTAGTGGCAGAGACCTTCTGCTTAACAAGTTCAAACACAGGAAACAAAAATGACCCTTGAATAATACAGGTTGCTTGGTGACGTCTTCCACTAAACCAGACATGAGGAATGATTCTCCCATACAAATGCCAATCCCCTTCTGAGGGAGCACTCACCTTTTCCGTGTTCCTGTGATCCCTTCAGGACTCAGCAGCCTATCCACAAGGTGGTGGAGAGCGCTGCTGCAATTTTGCTTCAAGAAATCCTTGCCTCATACTTGCCAGGAGCTGCAGTAAAGAAAAAGGGATTAAAAAGAGAGAAGAGATCCCTTCCCTCAGTCTACTAATCTAATCTAATCTAATCTATGGCCAACTGTCAGCTCTTTTGTCCAAACTACACTGTCCTCATGTGCCCCTCACTCTCTAACTACTAAAAACCATTTCCTAGAGAAGTCTGGCTGCTCTCCCCTCTGCTGGGATTCCTTCTAGTTGCTTTATCTCCCTTCTGGCCCATCAAAAATTGTCCACCCGGTAACCATTCTAGAACACAAGTCTCTCTAATCTGGTGCCTGGTGCCCCCAGTTCCTTCTTAAAGTACCCCTGCCACTTTATAAAGTCTATTTTTTTCTTCATTTGCATGGTGCATGTGTCCCCATTCTTCAACTGAAAAATTAAGTACTGGCTGACGTATCACTTCCTCCTGGCTCTAAAATGTGGCTTGGCTGCCTTTCTGGGGTTCCCTTAGCATCCCATCTTCCTTTTTTGGCCTCTATACTTCGGACATAATGTACTTTTCAATCATTTATTTTCTGTACTACATGATAAGCACCAATGCTAAGTCTACCTGGGTATTATCAGAGTTGAATCAGGGTACCTCTCGTAATTCCTGGTACACAAAGGTATTTTATAATTACTTGATAAATGGATAAATGAGCAGAATGATAGTTTAGGGTAGCAAACACAAATTTGATCCAGTAACCTTTAAAATTATTTCCAAGTACCATACAAATATTGGTTCTTATTTACTTAACCATGTTTGTGGTCTATCTACTACTTACCAGCTGTGCTGGAGACACTGCTATAAAGAATGAAAGACCGTTGTGAGCATGGTAGAGCCTATAGTTTACCTAGGCTAAAAGAGGGGGACTGTAAGAGCATGCTATATAAAACAAACAGGCAAATACAGTGAGATGGAGAAATTTTCAAGGGGAAATTCAGGGCACTATGCCTTCAACCCCATTTAGAGACAGGTACCTGGTGAGGAGCTATCTAAGCAGGCCCTGGGAAGGAGCAGCAGGGTCAATATGATTATGAAACTAAAAACAATTAAGCAGAGGCGATATGAAGAGCCAGAACATAAGGACAAGTAGAAGGAAGACAAGACAAAGGAAAGCAAGAGACAGATCCTACGGGCTCCAGGTTAGAAGCTCAGATGAGGAGGTGGGTTTTCACCAGGAAGGTAACAGGATTCAGTGAACACTCCTAAGAAAAACGCTAATCAGATCCGCTCTGTAGACACTTGCTCTGGCCACTCTTCACAACAGCTTTCTGCTAGCTGTGAGAAGGCTGGACGCACACTGACCATTTAACAGGCTGTTAGGTTGATTTAGTGAGAAGCTAGTGGTGGTGTAAATTATAAACCTATCAATGAGGACAAAGAAAAAAAGAATGTTGAAATCTTAAGTGAGGTGGGAAAGCTAACATTATTTGACAAGAATTAAATAAAAATAACTGACTGGAGTAAATGACTGGATGGAGACCCAGTGTGCCAACATGGGAAAAACATGAATATATGCATACAATTTTCAAAGTCAAGGTTTCTATGAGATGCCTTGGTGGCCAGCCTGTAAACATGGGACTGGGAATTTGGGTACAGATTTTTATAAGTCCAGTCATTTCTGATAAAATTTATATTATCTAGTTAAATATTAAATGAGGAAGACAGTGATCCAAACTTCTGGTGGTCTATATCTCCTCACAATGAATTCAGCTTTCTCTATAACAATAATCTCATTATCATACTTTTCAGTTGATAAACAGTTATAACTAGGTAGAAGAACGATACATATATCTTTGTGTACTCTACACATTCTACCCCTTCACTGTCCCCCTAGTCTAGTGATTTTCAAATCTGAGAGCTTATCAGAATCCCTCCCAGGATGTGTTAGATTGCTGAGCTCCACTCTTAAGAATTCTGATTGATTAGAAACGTGATGGGACCTCAAGTGTTCACGTTTCTCACAAGTGCTCTATGATTTGGAGAACTTTTGGTTTAGTCAGATTCAAAGCAAAATTCATCTTTTTTCCCCCATCCTATCACCCGTACGCCTCAATACCACATGCTCTTCCCGTCACTCATTTCTAGCTGGTTTTCATCACTTCATCTATAAAAGCTGGTATACACCTCACTGACTCAGCATGGCTCTTTCCATTAATTAGTCCTTGTGAAATTCAAGGTCATTGTTGATTCCACAAAAATCCTGATCATTCCTGGATCTTGGATTTCAGAGAAAAAGACGTGTCCTGGCTCTCACATAAGGATATCATATAAGGCCGAAATAGGGAGGCAAGCAAATAAATAGAACCGGATGATATTTTTCCTAATGTAGTAACATTATGTATTAACAGAAGGAAAAACAAACAAATAGAACTAGGTGACATTTTCCTAATGTAGTAACATTATGTATTAACAGAAGGGGGAAAAACACTAAAACATTATTTGATTAGCTAACACATCCTACATGATTACTTGTCCAATTCAAGTCATCAATGTGAGCCCCACATACCTGGTCCCCAGTGCTGAACTAGACAGATAGCATTCCTAGCCAAGGAGCAGATGAGATGTCAGGCTTGCTTTATGCGGTCAATGGTGCTCATTTACGTATCTCTAAATCCTGGGATTATGAAAGTTCCAGATTGGAGTACATAAATATCTTAATCTACAGCTCTAGAATTCACCACAAAGACTGGCTGCTTACAGGAGCTGCTCAGGAATGAACAATTGTGAAGTTGTATGAGATGGGGGTCGGCGGGAGGTGGTAGCCAGTCAATGCACTAGGAGAACACACCTAGCTGGAGAGTTAGGCAAGCTACCTCTGCCTTCAGTTCTTAACTGGGATTTAGTGAGCAGTCAGTGAATAGTTTTTCAGACACATAATCTTTTTCAAAATCCTTCTTTCTAGAGGAATCATACTTGAGACCATGCAGTAAAGAGGAATTTTTAATGACTGCCAGGAAAGGAGACTTAAGACTTAACACAGTCTAACAGATCCAATATTTAACAATACTATAAAAAATTCTTTCTTATTCCTTCTGTTATAGTTTAACATTTTTTTTTTTCTTTGCTTTTTTTCCTCCCTAGGCCTGGCCCAGTGTAGATTAGGAACAGCTGGGCTCCCTCTCCTCCCTCAGTAAGGCTCTTTAGTAGACCAAAAGACTTATTATTAAACCACTCTTCAGCCTTCGCTTCCCCAGATGAATAATTTGTTTCTCTGGGTTTTGTTTTAGGGTGTATTTCCAGACTTTAACAGTTTTGTGACTTGTTTTAGCCGTAAACCTAGAACAAACACTGTCCATTACACACCACAGGTTGTCAGCATGGAGTGCCTCACCTATATTCTACACCACCTTTCAGACAACTGTGACAGACTGAGAAAAGCAAAGTTAAAGTCAACCCTGCCTGGGCTCGAGTTCTAGCTCTGTCTCCTACTTGCTATGTCATCAAAAAATTCATTAGCCTCAGGTTCCTCTTCTAAAAAGAACTAAGAGCTACTTGAATGGGTTGTTGAGATTAAACTAGATAATGCTACAAAAGTGGCTTGGAAACTATAAAGAAGCCTTATTACCACATCGTTATTACCTTGGCTAAGGATGGGCATAAAAGAAAAAAACTACAAGTTGATTTCGGCAAATCTCCTTTGAAAGTCTGCAATCTTCATTATTACCCACAATAATGCCTTAACCTGTGTCAAAAGACTTTGTTTCCAGGAAATATTGACCATGTCATTAAAATGTAATTGTGGCAAAGAAATTGCAAACATGATATCACCATTATATGTGCTTATTTGAGAGCCAGGCAAGAAGGCCTGACATAAGGCTTATCCACATATAGTTTGTATCTTGTCTGAAAGATCACATAAGAGGATTCCTGGAGAACGGGGTTGGCTTCCATCATCACTAATACATTCAGCAATTTAACCCGATCAACATGGTTGGGCCTGTGACTAGGAAATGAAGAAACCCCAGGAACACATGGATACTATCTCCTTCTGGGTTACTTTGTCCCTCAGGGCAGGGCACAGGCAGTCCAAGTATTCAACCCTCGGTTTATCAACCAAATATAATATTCAGTTCTTCCTCTCGCCCAACTCCACTCCACCCCCTATTCTGGCAGGCACAGATCTTTCAGAATACTAGCTCTAGAGAAGGGCAGTGCCCAGGAGAGGAAACCGATGAAATAAATATAATTGGATGTTCAATTAATCTGATTATAGAATCCTCTTCCTTCCACTGAAGCATAATAAGATTTGTCCCGTAATAGGCGTGAAGTACAGAAAAATGCCATAAATGCCTTTAAATCACATAAAATCATTCTCAACATAATGGAAGTAGTCTGTGTTTTAGTGACTTCTAATTCTCTGACAAATACTTACTCAATTTAACTAATATTCATTGGGCATATAAATGCCAAGCAATCTCCTAGGTATCAGGGATTTGATCTAAATATTTTTTATCAGTGAACTTCCTCCCCCGCGCCCCCTACACACACACGTTTAACCCAACAGAGTTTTAGTAAAATCAGAACTGGCCATGGATCTTTGCATCAACAAATGGATCTCAAAATGTGAAAATACTGAAAAGGGCCACAAAACTCCTCAGATGAAAACATAAGTATCTTTCTTACTTAGGACAAAGAGACAGGCTGTGCAAAAGGCCTGTGATGTGAACTGGCTACAGTCTCGCTGGGACTCCTGGAGATCGATTTCAGCAGGAGCTGCTGGAATGTAGCCTTGGTTAGTTAATCAGTGTGTTTTCATATGTCACCTGGCTGCAAAGAGGTAAGTCATCTGCTATGATGAAAGCAGAGAGGCCTTTCAAGAGAGATGGACCGAAGGCCATGCCACACTGGACAAATTAAAACACCTAGCTGTTAGGGATGCTGCACTCATGCTGTAGGCATAATAATCACCAAGAAGAGCCATAACACGGTATATGTTTTAGAAGGTCAGCCTGATAGCAGAATTCACTGAGTGAGTAAGTGCTTTGCAAGAGAACAGTTACAGGACTTCTGCAATCCAAGGGTTGACCAAGATGGGAGCAAAGTTTTGGTGAATATAATTTATTTTCAATAAGAATTTGTAAATAAGAAAGGAGATTTTAGTTATCATATTTTTGGATAAAAAAATTCAACTACTTTTGGTAAGCTAGCACTTTCCTGGCTCTTTTTACAGTGATTGCTAATACCAGTGCTCAACCACCCATCAGTGCATAGGTACTTCACTTTCAAGAACTGAAGTAAGCTTTACAATTTCCATATTTTTTGGTTTTTTTTTTTTTACACTGGTACTTAGTTTCATAAACGTTGGCTCAAACTTGAAGACTTCAGAAAAATACACGTCAACCTGTTAATCTTTTTGCTTTTGTAAACTGAAGTTATTCTGAATTAAAACAATACTACATTAATACTTTTTCAAAGTGCCCAGACAAGTTTCATCCTATTCCACCTTTTAATACCTAACCCTGACACACTTCTCCCTCACTCTCTAAATCATGCTAATCTTAACAAATATTTATTATTCAGGCAAACAGTCACATAAAGTGATTAAAATTATAATCTGTGATATAAGTATTAACATTAAAGACTGATTTTAGTACTTTAAGGATACATGAAAAAGATGCTGAAGGCAAAGTTAAGAGCAGATAAAAAGTATAATACCTACTAGGGTTAAGGTAATTAAACTAAGTTGTCACATAAATATGTTTAAGACCAAATGACCCAGCACTAAGAACTGTTAAAAAGGTCCCCTGCTGACATTTTATCAGGGGATATGCCACACTGCTTTTCTTTCAGATAAAAAAAAAATCCTGAAAATAGGTTTTTGAAGAACAGCAACATATAACCTTATGCCTTAGATGACTCCTGTTTTCTTCCTGATTTTTATTTTCTAAAAAAAAAAAACCTTCATTATCAACATCACATTAAAAAACTATAGCAAGTGATTTTATCTCATTGAGGAAGAAGGAAATTTTCAGGATGTACTTTAGAGCTTTTATTGAGTGTGGTGCAAATTATGAATGAATATATTTTATTTAAAAACACGTTATTGACAGAAATCTATCAATAATAATGTGGGTATTGTCAAGGGCCTGTCAATATTAATGTAATTATGATTAAGAGGATACCATGGATTTTAGCCATAATACCAAGTAACATCTCCTACATTGCTGCTATCAATATACACATTATTATTGACCTGTTCTGGGATTCTCAGGACTAGATGTATTACCATTAAACATATTTGTCAATGCATACTGCCTACAGAAATTCTACATTTAAATTTACAGTCCTGTGAACTTTGTCAGCAGAAACCTCTGAGTTCCGATTAATCTCTACCTTATCTATCACACATGCCCACTCCCTCTGCCAGCTCCTTTTGGAGCTTTACAACAGGGAACTCAGCCTTCGGAGGACTGCTGTACTGTCTGAGGAATTCTACTCTTCCAAATGGATGCAACTGGAACTCGGTTTTCTTTCTTTCTAGGTTTTTATAAGTTTAAGGCTAAAATTTCATTCCTGGAGGTTATGTGAATAATCTGTAAGTACAGATCTTAAGTTTTGAATCTTATGTTCTACTATTTTACCTTCTTTGTGCAGTCAGATTTACTGTCCATTGTACTGAAATCAATACTAGCAAATGGGACATGCATCAGAGAGGGACTTAACTGGATTCCCAGAGCACACACAGGTAAAACATTAAAGCTATGCTGAGATTCATTGTAATACCCTGACCTCTAGCACCCTGAACAGGTCTAAAAACCAACAATTTGTAAGTTCAAATCCCACTTCCCCCAAACTTGTTATATGAATTGCCACTATTCTGTTGTTCCTCCTTCCATCAAAGATAGATTCAGTTTTAATATTTCATAGAGAGACAGTGTGATAAATCACAATAATGCTCATTTGGATAGATCCAAGACACATGAAGTTTTCAAACTGTGGACATTAGGTCTCCAAATTCTTTTTAACTTGAACACAGTTCTTATCAAAATTATAGTAAATATTTTCTTAACTTTTCTAAAATCATATGAAAAATAAAAACAGTACAGAGTTCTCAAAAAGGAATGCAGGGATAAGCTCCTTACCAGAGAGAAAAATGTATTTTATTCCCATTTGGAAATAGGAAGAAACCAAAAGCAAATGGTAGAATTTTCAAGACTAGAATTCATCTTACACACACACACACACACACACACACACACACACACACACACACACACGCACGCGCACACGCGCGCGCGCGCACACACCTGAAGGCCTTGCTTATTTTAGCTACTGGGTATATGTTTCACTATCTAAAGTTAACCAAAACACACTATTTTAAGACCTTAAAACAAAGTTTCCAACACCTTAACCTAGCCTCACCCTTTTTTGTTTTAAAAAGAAAGCATCAAGGTTTGCATATTCTTTTCTTCCAGAAACCTACTAATTTCTGCATCATACAGAGAGCATACTGCAACATTAAAGAGGTGTTTGAGTGCAAACAGGAAAAGACATGCCAAAGAGACTCTGGACAAGTCATTTTACTACACCATATTCTTCATCAACTGGGTAAAGAAACAATTGTAAACAAAAATGGCAATTTGCAGTAAGTGTTTTAGCAAAGCTTGGAAGGAGGAGGAAATCAGGACATGGTAAGAGCAAATACTGACATTGGGAAACACTGAAAAAAGAACAGGATACATGATAAAGAGAGTAATAGAAAAAATGAAAAGTGGGACACAGAAAGATTAGTAACTACCATTAAGTCACAGAGCCATGCTCGGTACTTGTGCCTTCTATGGACAAGGTGATGATGGCCTAGAGGTATAAACACTTTAAGGTGGCACTTTCAGAGGCTAAGCATTAAGTGCAGGGATGCCAACTACAGGAAAATTATAATCCAACCATGGACTAACAGCCAGATGAAATACAGCTTCAAATCAGTCTATAAATTCAGGGATTTGAAGAATTAAACTGCTTAAGAGAAGAATTTCAAATTACTTAAAAATTATTAGAACATAGATTTAATTGCAATTTTTAGGGCAAAATAGAATGGAAAAATACCCCCAAACAAAGACGTATCAATCATGGAACAGCAGAAATTATGTGATACATAATTGTACCATAAACTATTTCCTTTATATTGTGTCCTGGAACGCTTATAATACAGTAGCCGTTATAATCTCTACTTTAAGACAAAAATAATTTAAGGTCAAGGTAACAGTAAATTTCCAGAAATCACTACAAAATTGTAGAACACATAAACTTAGAATGGATGGGGAGCTGGTAAGCTTGAATCAAATGTAATTCCACAAAATGAAAAGCAAGTTTTTGCTCTTCGGGATCATTCAAAAGACCAAATTCATAACCAAGCTCTCAGAACTACAGATGGAGAAAAAAATTAAAGGAATGTGGTAAATCACCCATGCTCTCATCCACATTCCCTTCCCTATACATGCGGTCGGAGAATCAGTCAAAGGGATTGAATGTCAAATCTAAACAAAGAGACTTATATGGGTGAAAACTGCGGCATGATTATTTATTATGAATACAGATTTATATGTATGGTAGATGCTATGCCAACTCATCCACAGAACACAGGGGTTAACCATGATAGAGACAGAATTCCTTTTGAGCTCCTGGCTTTTGTGTTTTAATAAGAAAGAAAAGACAACTTGAATGGCATTTTATCTTACTCAGGAAAGAAATCTGAGCTCTGATAAAAAGGAATACATATTAAATAGAGCAAAAAAAAAAAAAAAATGTAGAAAGGGACTTTTTGACTGTATTGAAGGAAAAAGGCTGGGAAGACAAAAGGGCCATACTGGTAAGGCCAGAGGATGCATAATCCTTGTCCCTATCTCCACTACCACGTATAAAAACCATAGCATTGTGCTTAAAAGGACGGTGCCAGGCTCGCAGTCATGGGGAAAATGGAACAGTGGAGGCTTTTCTTCCAAGGTTTCTCTCATATTCTGAAGGAATGAAAGCGGGACAGCATCCTTAGAAGCTACTTTTACTTCACAGCAAAGAGAGGGACATGTAACCTACATTCTGGTTGTCTGACTGGGGTGAAGGGGGGATCTCAAGTGAATTTTGGTTCAGACATAAAATCTGACATGGCTCACACTATCCCTGTACTGTAGGAACATGAAAATTACTTGATGCCCTGAGGAACACACGGTGCTAGACTCCTAATTTTATTAGAGAAGTGATGACCAGCAAGAGTGCACGTAACTTTAAGGCTCAGCGATAGAATTAGTCAAACAGAAAATTATGGTAAGGACTTTTATGATCATCAATTTAAGGCAAAACTTTAATTACAGTTAAAAAACAAGAATATCCGAAAGGAAGAGAAACTAGGAATTATGACCAATCATAAAGACAGAATTAATCTTGAAACAAGTATTTTATAAAAATTAAAGAGCATAACCATGTTTGTAGCTTTTAGAAACTATGAATACATAATTTTAGAAAGCCAGAATAACCAAATGAATGCATACTGAATACAAATGTTCAATTGTCCTAAGAAAGAGAATTTTCATGCTAAAAAGAAAGGCAGATCATCTGGTCCAAGATATGAATTAAATCTTACCAGGAACACTGTTATGAAAGAACACATAAATAGCTGTGCTTGTTAAAGTACAGCTGACAGTCGGCCTGCTTTGTCTCTCCTCTGCATGGCTCCAGGAAATTTCTACAAAAGTTCTTTTATGGAACAATTTTAAAACCACAGATTGAGTGCTACCTCTAATTACTGAAAAAGAGAATTAGGCCAAAAGGTAAAGTTGGGCAGGGGCAAACTATAATCAGGACTAGAACCTAATTCTTTTCATTTTAGTGGTCTATTATGTTCTGTTGTTTTACTTTTTAAAGAAAAAAAAATGAAGTTCTTTTTTCTAAGTAATTCTACTGACTCCTTTTTCAAATCCCCTGGCTCGTGGTCTTTCAACTGTAATCGTTCTGGATACAAGTAATTGGTAATACAAAAGAGATCAAATCAGTAAAAAGAAAGAAGAAAGAAAAGTCAGCCACTCCAAATTCCTTCTGTTCAGGTTTAACTAAAGGCCACACATTCCTGGAAGGTGTTTTGACTACAAACTGGTGAGGGGGGTTGGAGGTGGGGCTTTTAGTCATCCTATAATTACAAAAAATTGTCAACATGAAAATTTGGTAAAGGGTGCCATAACATATTTGAAGGTGATAGACTGGAAAATTTTCAGTCCGTGACAAGTCTTTTTGCTAAGTATCTGCTGTGTGGAAAATGGTACGAAAATAACTTAGAGCCAACAACTTTTAAAGATCCCCAAAGAAAAGCAGAAATGATTATCACATTCCTTATAACAAACCAATGAATTTCAATGCACTTCACAAGCCATTTCCTAAGAAAACCTTCCGTACCTCTGCCCACAGAGACCAAAACTGAGTTTAAGTGAATGGGCTCTCAAAAAGGTTGCAACTCCAGCACGTTGAAAAACAAAATCTTTTCCACGAACATTCTGATTATGGACCCCGAGAGATTTTTAAATCTGAGTTTAAGAAGTCAATCTACTACGGCGAGGAGGCGATTTCGAGGCTGCCTGAAAAGTCGCATCGGGGACTGCGGTGGCTCGTTCCTGGCAGTGTCGCTCTGCTTGTGTGACAGCACTCTACTAGGGGAAAACTAGGGGTTCGGATTTCTTTTATCGCCTTTCCGGAAACCAAGAGACACACGGGCTCCTTCCAGAAAGACAGGAAGCGCCAGCGGCCCGCAGCCAGGGCGAGCGTCGCACGGCCGTCCTCCGAGACCGCCGGGCCCGCACAGCGGGCCGCGGGGCTCCGCTCCGGGCGGACACTGACCTGCCGGGTCTGCGGAACGCCCAGGCGCCGCGGAGCCTTGCCTCAAACATTCTCCGGAAAGCTGGGCTTTTCCTAGCCGAATCGCGGGGACCCGCGCTTCCGGGATTCGCGGGCTTCCGGGACGACGGAAGACCCGGAAGTGGCTGAAGAAGGGCCACTCGGGAAAGGACAGCCAGCCGAAGGAAGCTTCCCGGGTCTGAGGCAAGCCGGACGCGGCCCAGCCACGGAAAAGGCCGAGGAGCCGAGCAGCCGAAGGGCCGAGTCGCCGGAAAAGGCCGAGGAGCCGAGCAGCCGAAGAAGGGCCGAGCAGCCGAAGGGCCGAGTCGCCGAAGGGGACACTCCGGGCTCTGGGATTGGTCGGCAGAGCTGCCTCTGTTGGGCGGAAGAGTCACGGAGCGGTCAGCGCGGGGTCGGGCCCCGGCGTGAAGAGGCTTCCGAGTCAAGGCCCGGCGGGACGCCTGGGCTCTGCGGGCGGGCTCTGGGCCTGTGGACGCCACTGCGCGCCGCCGGACAAGCGCCGCCGGCCGGTGGCGGGGCGCCTGCGCACCGGCGAGCCGAGGGGTGACCTTGTAAGCAGGGTGCCCTCGCCTCCTGTGGGTGTCCGTGCGACCTCTCCCCAAATGTGAGGTCGTGCTTGGGTCCTCATCAGGTAGCTCCTCTCTACAGAGGCTGCAGGCCGCCGGGCGGGGGCAACCCGGGGACAACGAGTAGAACGGCCTTGACTGGTGGCTGGGTTGTAAGGTTCCTATGGAATCAACTGGCGCCCTACTCAAAAGTCTTAAGGTCCTTTTTAATGCTCACATCCCCGCACGCACCCTACACCAGCTCGACTCGGGCTCATGGGGGTAGTGATACAAGAATATGATCCTATCCTCTAGCCCCAAACCCTCTCCTTGTATTTTATTTCCGGAATTACACTGTACACCAGAGTTCTTTTTCAAAGTATGCAACGTGGACAAGGTAAAGGAGAAAGTACTAAGCAACCCTGGGTACCATCCACCCAGTTCAGTACTGGTTTATTGATAGATTAAAGACACAGTTTGCTATCACTTAACACCTGGTGTAACTACGGTTCATTAAAGGAGATCTTGGGAGCAAAATGGGCTGAAGAAGAAAGAAGGCAGATTTGAAACAAATTCTTGTCTACCAAGTGACCCGACAACATAGATGACACAGTCGGAGCTGCAGGTTGGTAGGGTGTGGAGTTCAGATAGGGACAGGAGGGAGGTATCTAGAGATGTAGCCTATGTACCCCTTGGTGGCCACTAACTTCTTGTGACTTGTTTGAAATACAGTCTGCTCTGTAAGGGATGGACATGATTCTAAGACACAACAGGAAGAGATACAAAAGACTCATCAATTCATTATATTGAAAATGTTCCAAAATTTTTAAACTACATAATATGGTTCCCGTTATATTTATGTTGGACAGTGTTCGAAAAATTAAATTAACTTTGAAGAAGAGCAGGAGGTTGACTTAGTTGTGTAGGAAGATGTCTGTGTTGCCCTTCTCAGGTAGCCTGGGATTCACTTAATTTTTGTTTTCTTTTGAGGCTGTTTTCTCCTGTGTAGCTAGGGTTGGTCTCAACAGCAGTTCTGTCTCAGCTACTATGTGCTGGGATGACAGCTCTATAGTATTTTGCCTGGTTTTGCTTGATTTTTATGAGAATGACAAAGGTGAAAAGAAAAAGGTACTAGGGAGAGGGTTCAGCAATTAAAGGTGCCTTCTGCCAAGCAGCAGGGTCGGACTGGATCCCAGAGACTCACATGGTGGAAAGAGTACCTCTTCTTGAAGCTTTGCACAGTGATGGTCCCATATAAACAGATGCACACACGTAGACACACATACAATAAACAATTACATATAAACATGCACACACATACACACACAATAAACAATTACATATAAACATATGAACACACACAAACAATGACAAAAATGTATAGAGAAGACATTTTCAGAAAGCGACTCCAGTTCAAGGAGTTTTAATAGGTCCATGAACATCACAGTATCTTAATAATAAAGATCCCAACTTCACAGGAAATTTGAATTATGTTAGATGACTCTTAAGAATGCAGGAAGCAAGCATACCATTTAAAATTTCTGCTAAAAATACTTAAAATAATTTCTAGATTTATTCTCAATATAGGTACTTCTTTATTTATTTATTTGTTTTTGAAGTGAGCTAGTAGTACCAGAAACTTTGTTTCCTGTATTTTAAAACTTGCCTTAAAAACATATTCACTCATTTATTGAACAAAAACCTGGGCCAGGAATATTGTTAGACAGTGTTAATGAGAATATACGCCAAAGAGAAGACAGACATGACCTTTGTTTCTAGGAGCTAATAAGGATCAAGTCAATGACTATCTAGATAATAAGCAAGGCATAGTAGTTTTTACTTTTGGAAATTAAACACATTAATATTTTAAGCCTAGAATTTATTCATACAGACGTTCCAAGAAAGAGTCTTGTGAAGACTTGACTGTGGTCTTTTAAAAAATACTGAAAAAAATTAATATAATTCATTTACCATGAAAGTTTAAAGAAGAAAAATTGATTATTCTTTTACCTTTAAGTACAAAGAAAATATTAAATTATAATGGCATCTTATATCCTCCTTTTGCCTTTTAGTGACTTTTAGGTTCTAAAGAATTTAACAATAAAAATGTTAAGAACACATTGATTTGTGCCTCTAACATATTTTAAAATTGCTGACTTTAAGAAGTTAAATTTATATTAGCATATTACATTATGCTTAAATCAATATAATTGGATCTTTTAAGAAAAAGTTGATCTTACAATCTTGTTATTTTACTATTGCTGCTGTAATGAATTACCACAAAGTTAGCACCTCAAAACAATCCTTATTTTCTTATTTTATATTTCAAGATGGGCCTCAATGGGCTCAATTCAAGGTGTACACAGGCCCTGCTTTTCTTCTGATGGCTCATTGGAGGAATCTGGGGCTTTTTGCTCATTAAAGTTTGTTTGATTGGTTGCCAAATTTAGCTTCTTGCTGGTGTCAGGCTCAGGTTTCTTTCCATTATTTTCTTTTTTTCTCCATGACTGTTGTTAGCAGATGACTGTTCACATTGTCTGGAAGCCACTCACAGTCTCCATGTTCTCATTGTCTTCCTCCATCTTCTAATTAGCAACAGGGATGAGACCCTCAACTCCTCTGTTCTTACCTCTATCTCTCTCTTAGCATTGTTTTATGAAAAATCCATTTGATTATGTTGAATCACCTCATGTCAAGTCTGTAACTAATCACATTAGCAAAGTCCCCTTTACCATGATATGGTAATGAGAGGGCCAGGCAAATATCATGACAGCCTACTCTAATAACTCAGTTAAGAACTAGGCCTTGGTCCCAGCTTCTTAGAATGGAGCAGGCAGTTTCTGAGTTAGAGCCATGAGCAAAGTACAATCGATTCCCAACATCCCCAACAGCAAGGACAAGGAGCAAGGACTACACATACCAGGCCTGAGCCAGCCTCCACAGTCAATAAGCTCAAGGTAATAACCAAATAAGGATAAAGCCTGGGACTTGTCCAGGCCTGCTCCCAAATGGAAAAACTGTAGCCTTAACTAGCATCTGAGTAGCCCTAGCCAGTTAGAATGTACTAATATGATTGCCACTTGCTTAAGCCAATCATATCTGAAATGACCTGACTTTTCTAGGAACTCCTCTAGCTGTGCTTAAAAGAAGCCTGCAAGCTTCTCTGGGGGTCATCGACATTTTGCCTTTGTGTAGGATGGATGGCCCCAGCATGCTGGAACAATAAACATTCTTGTTGATTGCATATGTGGATGGTGGTCTTTTGTGGGACTTCTCCAGGACCCTAACAGTAACATATTCCCAGGTTGTAGGGCTTGAGACATACTCTTCAGACTGTAGTTGCCCCTAAGCTAATGCTCAAATTCTTTAGAACAACAGATACCATTCTGATAGTCTCTTGCCTGATATTTAAACAACATTCACTGTAACTTCTCACATTTCTGGTTTGCTGTTAACATTCCTTGAAGGAGGCCTGTTTCTTAAGGGATGGTGAAGGGGTAATGGCACCGTGGGTTCCTGATCATAATGCCTTCTGATACCACTTCTAAAAACTTACTTTCTCATTGACTATTTGCTGTCTTTGCCTTTATTCTTGTCCCCATACTTTCAGATGTGTACTACCAAGTTGATGGCCTTTACCTTCACCACACTTGTTTGCCAGAGTAGTCTTTCCTAAAAAACCTAAAAAAAACCCCTCTTTCTTCAAACCATGTAGTGCTCTCTTTGTCAATTAAGCCTTTCTCTACCTTTTGGCACCAGTTACATACTGGTAGTATAGTGTGTATAATAATACTTGTTATTTTCCTCATAAATCATGAATTCATTTGAGTAGTTTTGCCTGAGTCTATTTTATTTATAATATATTAATGTTTATTCATATTATTTTGTCATACTATAAATTATTTACTCTTTTTGTCTCATCACTAATCTGTGAATCTGTGAACTCTATTTCTCTTTCCCTATGTGCCTATTGGCATGAGAAAAAGTAAGTAATTGGTGAATAAATAAATTGGGAAGAATAATACAGAATTCTTAGCACCATTCACTTGCTTAAGTCTGAAAAGTTTATGAAGTGATTTTTGGAGAAAAATATATAATTATTTTATTATCATAAGTTTTTAGATTGTTGAAGAAATATAACTGGTGGTTTGATGCATAAATTGTGGAACTAGAGTATTTGATTTGAATCCTTCTCCTGTCCCTTACAAATCTGTGTGATCTTAGGCAAGTTCCTTGACCCTGTCACCTTAAAAAAGAATGATAATAATAACTTCCTTTTATGGTTAAATAAGTAAATGAGAGATTTAATAAAATGTTTGAAACTGTATTCCACATAGTGAATGTTCTATTAATATTCATTAATAAAAAAAAGGTATTTTCTATTCCTACTGCTTTTGATGATAAGTAATGATTTTATAGTACAGTCTGTTTTTTTTCAAATGATCCATGATTTACAATTGGATTGTTGAAGTAGAATTTGTTTACGTTTAATGATCTCTAATACATATAATGACCCTCTATACTCTTTAAGTATGTGTGTGTATAATCTTTTTCACTAGGAGTTGACATACTCTCCCTTTGTACTATTTTTATGTTGCTGTTGTAATAAATTGACACAAACATAGTGACTTAAAACATTATCAATTTAATAGCATGTTCTTTAGGTCAGGAGTCCAACACTGATCCCATCAAGTTGTCAACAATCTGAGACTTTGGAGCCTCAAGGCTGCTTTCTACCTTCTAGAAGCTGTCTCAAGTTCATTGACTCACGGTCCCTTTCTTCCTTCTTCCAAGCTTGCAGTGTTGCATCTCTCTAATCATTCTCCTGCCCTTATGCTTCTTTCTCTGACTACAGGTAGGATATTCTTTTTGGTTTTAAGTACTCATTGGAACCTCCTGGATATTCCAGTCCTAGTTTTCTATTTCATGATCCTTAATTACATCTTCTGTGCTTCTTAAACTATGAAATTATTTTTGTTTGTTCTGTTTTTGTTGTTACAAAAATTGTCGCAAGTTCTAAAGGTTGGGATATGGACAACTTTGGGGACCATTATTTTTACATTTACACTGATGAATGGTGTATAATTTGAACTTTTGGAGAGTGGGTGTAATATATAGATTGTGAATAAATGTAATTAGTATCGTTTGAAACTTCAGTGTTTGGTGAGAGCCAAATCTGTTTACTAGAGGACTAACATTCCTGAGGGACCAATGGTCAGTGCGTTCATCTTATTGAACTTTTCGTAAAGTGGAATATGAATTTGTAGTTGTTGATAATAAGTTGCTAGGCAAGATACTCTTAAACTTTTTTTTTTGAGCTGAGGATCGAACCCAGGGCCTTGCACTTGCTAGGCAAGTGCTCTACCACTGAGCTAAATCCCCAACCCCACTCTTAAACTTTTGATACATTAATCCCATTTAATTACTAGAGTAAGCTTATGAGGTTTTGGAGGCATTTAAAGAGAACACTTGATGACCCTCTCACCACAACAGTCACACTCTTGTACAATCTCATTCCTTTAAATGTGCGGTTGACTCTGACTTTTTCAGTTAATGGAAGAAGAGTGATAGATGATCATCCCTGATTAGGTACTAAACACCTATGACTTCCATTTTTCTTTGGCAAAGGAAGCCGCCATGTGATAAACTGTCCTATAAAGAGATCAGCATATCACAATAATAGAAGGTGACCCATGGCAAGCAGCTAGAAAGGAACCAAAGTCCACAGATCAACAGCTTGTAAGAAATAGAAGCCAGCAAAACATGAGATTGAAAGCATATCCTTCCCTCTTTGATCCTTGTCTGTTCTTAGCCATGGGTATGTTAAATGCAGTCTCCCAAGTGATGGGGTGCCATGTGCCATACCCATATTGATAACCGGTTGGAATTATGAAATAAAGTTTTTCAAAGATACTACTTTTGGAGTTTATTTTATATACAACAATAAATAATACCAAGGAAAATACTATTTGTTTCTGACAAAAGGATAGTAACTTGAAAGATAAATCAACTTCCTGTGTCATCTTGCTGAATGGAAGCTCTTTTAACTATAGATAACAATGATGAAATTAGATATTGGCATTAACTTACATTTATTGAGGACTTGCTGGGTTTTCAAAGAAATAGACAAATAGATACATATATATGTAGATATACTGCATATATTAGATAATCTATAACTGCTGGTTAGTTTTGGATAGCTTAATATCATCTAGGATCATCGGGGAAGAGAAACTTCAGGTTGAAGAAGTGATTCCTTAAGATTGGCCTGCATGCAAGTCTTTGGGATCATTTTCTTGATTAATTTAGCTCTGAGCCCACTAGGAGCAGTGTAGCCTCTCTTCTGGGTTGTTAAAAAAAAAAAAAAAAAAAAAAAACCAAGTTCAGCAAGCCATGGAGAACAATCCAGTAGTTAGCATTTCTCTACTGTCTCAACCTCAGTTCCTGCCTCCAGGTTCTTCCTTTGAGCTCCTACTCTGACTCCTCTTCATCGTGAGTATAAACTGTAAGATGAAATAATGACTTTGCTCTTTCAGGTTGCCTTTGGACAATAACTTTAGGTTGTTATAGCAATTCTGGTAGGTATTAAAAACAATGAACTCAGCTAAGAAAGGATAAAAGACAGTGAATTATAGTCAATAGATGGCAGAGAGATTTTGAACTCAGGTTGTATGACTTGAACCCTTACTTAAGAGCATTGTACTGCATTGCTCCCAGAGTTCATATAGTATAAGGCAAAATGTGGTAGGTGTGGTAGAAGCTTAGTATTGGACACTTGGGAGGCATCTGGTCTATCTCTGGAATATGTTATGGAATTCAGTGTAGCCATTAAAAAACAGAGAGGGTTGGGGATGCAGTTTGGTGGTATAGTACTTGCCTAGCATGTGTAAGGCAAAATATGTGTCTATGTGTATAACAAATAGCAGAACCTGGGTGGAAATTGGGGGCCTAAGAAATATGGGAAAGCACTGCAGAGTCTATAGAGGGACAGGATGAAAACAAGTAAGAGATAGACTCAGAAGATAGTTTGGGCTTGGTTATACTTGTCTAAAAATGTATTTTCAGTTATAATTTTATTTAAAAAATTAGAATTCAAGTTATTGGGCTTCTCAACTGCTATTTGAAACAACTACATCTTAGTTTAACTGGTACAGTTGACACTTGTAAAGATAATATTCAGATGAGTTTGAAATACTCAGAGAATCTATTCATATCAATTATTTGAAAATAGGAAATTTAGTTTCTGTGTGGTGTAGAAGAAAAGTGTGAATGCACACAAGACATTTTGTGAGGCTAAACTTGTTAAAGATATAAGTGTGCTGGCTAGTTTTATGTCAACTTGACACAAGCTAAAGTCATGTGAAAGGAGGGAACCTAAGTTAAGAAAGTGCCTCCATAAGATGGGTCTGCCTGCAAGCCTGCTGAGCATTCTAATTAGTGATTTTCTTAGGGTTTTTATTGCTATGAAGAGATACCATGACCATGGTAACTCTTACAAAGAAAACTATTTAATTGGGGCTGACTTACAGTTTCAGAGGCTTAGCCCATTATCATCATGGTAGGAGGCAAGGCAGCATACATGGAGACATGGTGCCTGAAAGGTAGTTGAGAATTCTCCATCTTGATCTTCTGGCAACAGGAAGTGAATTGCTTCACTGGGCATAGCTTGAGGATACTTGCCTCCACAGTGACACACTTTCTCCAACAAGGCCACACAGACTCCAACAAGGCCACACCTTCTAATAGTGACAATTCCCTATGGCTGAGCATTCAAACACATGAGTCTATGGGGGCCATTCCTACGCAAACCACCACAGTGATTGATGGGAGAAATCCTAGCCCATTGTGGGTGGAGTCATCCCTGAGCTGATGGTCCTGGTTTTATAAGAAAGCAGACTGAGCAAGCCAGGAAGCAGCATTCCTCCATGTCCTCTGCTTCAGCTCCTGCCTCCAGATTCCTGCACTGCTTGAAGTTTCTGCCCCAATTTCCATTGATGTTGAGCTATGATGAGGAAACATTGACCAAATAAACTCTTTCTTCCTAAGTTGCTTTGATCATGGTGTTTTATCATCACATATAACCAATCACCTGTAACAACTCTAAGACATTCAGTTTGTGTTTAATTTCAGCAAAGTCTATATAATGCAGTAAATCCCAAACCTTAAGGTATTTTGTGTTTTATGAAAGAGGAGCACCAATATTTACACTCAAAACATTATATATTTCACTATGGTAAAACAATAAAGAAAAACAATTATGAGTGTGTTTTCTGATACCAGAGAGGGAGCTTTAAACATAGAACAAGAACTGCAGATCACAGAAACAGTGATTAAAATATTTGGCTCTTTTTTTTTTCTCCAAAGAATCATTTCAAATTTACTAGATGGAAATTTAGTTTTGTAAGATGTCTGTGCTTTTCAAATTTGTTTATGGTGTGAGCTTTCAATCTAGACAATTTATCATTACTTGGAGAAGAGTTGATTTTCTTTTAAGCTACATTGAGCTGCCTTCCCAGGGAATAGATGAATGCAGGGAAAAGTCTCCACAGCTTCATGTCTAGCCAAAAGAAGGGAGAGCTCACTGAACAAGGACAAAGGAAATGCAGTATTTTTCCTGTTGTCTCTAGTCTTGTTGTCTCTTTACTGTATCTCAAAATTCTGGTCTGTGTAGATGTAAGCCACTTTTGTAACCTTAAATGTAAGGATTGGACTTCTGCTTCACAACAGCACTAAACAGGCAATTGCAGATATGAAATCCATGAAGAGGCCTGACTGACTGTGATTTGACTTTGACAGTTCTGTGACCTTTGAAAGGTCTCTTAACTGTCAGGGGCCTTTGTTTCTTAATCTCTCATCTGTTTGACATGTCCTCTAAGATTCCTTTTTGTTTTAATGGATTAGGATTCTAAAGGCCATTTTTTTTTTTTTTTGTGGCTGCAGTTTCAACCCCAGTCTGTACTTAGACATGTAGGCCTCTTAGCTGTCTGCACTTATTATTTGAAGTCATGTTTTTCATGTCTGCAGGTTTTCCACAGTAACACAATTACAACTATAAGAGATGCTAATAAGTTCTTCATCCTTAGCTCAGCTCCAGTTTGGCTATTGTTGCTAGTTTGGGTCCAATAATTGAGAAGAGGATACTCCTTCCTCATCTCAGGCAGGTAGACTCTGTATTGCCCTAGAAGAATAAGTGTGAAGTAATTTCATCACAAAACATTCCTCTTTCTGCATGCGTCTATTTTTACTGTATATCTTAACTCCCATAACAAAAGAAGTCACTGAAGTAAAGTATATATACATACATATATGTGTGTATATTCATATACATATCTATGGCAATATTTCAACCTGACACCATTAACTTACAGCTTCAGCATCCAGTGCTTAGCTTTGTACCCACCCCTAGAGCCCCTAACTCAGGAAGACTAGAGACTCTCTTAATGGCAGGAAATTTTTTCAAAAGGAAGCCTCTGAAAGACAGCAAAAACCCTGGATGAGACATTCTCAGCAAGGCCTCGTCATCGTTATTTCAGAGCTTCAGGACTGCTGTTAAATCATTGTTCTCATATCCCTCCAAAACTGAGGTTCTGGTTTATTTTTTTGTATTTTGTTTCATTTTGAAAGAGAAAGAGCATAAAGTTGAACAGGTAGGAAGGTGGGGAGAATCTGGGAGGAGTGGGGGGAGGGGAGAAATATGATCAAAATACATTATATAAAAAATAAAAAAATGGGTGAGAAGAATAAAAAACTGTAAAGCTGAATTTCATCTTATTTCTGAAGTAGTCTAAAAGTATCCAGAAGTATGAACTAGACTTGAGTGTCTGGTAAATGTATGTTTCTCCTCATTTTGAAAAATGTAAGGACTAAGAATTGCCTCTCAGTATCTCCAGACGTTATGATTTGTATGTGAAATGCCTTGTGCATATGAAGAGTTGTTACCCAATTGTTGCTGTTTATGGAAGTTGAACCTTTGGATTATGGGGGTCCTGTTGGCAGAAGCAGGTCATTAAGGATGACCTTGAGGGCTGTATCTGTTTACCTCAGATACAGACTAGCTGCCTCTTTTTCCTGGCTGGCTGCCATGTGGTTTACCCCATAATCCTGCCAGTGCAGGCTAAGATGGGCCAATAGTGAGCTTTCTATTCCTGCCATGTTGACAGAAACTTCCCTGAAACTGTCAGGGGGGGGAAAAAAAAAGGGAAAGCTCCCTATCAAATTATTTGTGAGGTGTTTTGTTACAATGAGAAGAATAACACAATAGGTAACATAAATGGCCTAAAGGTCGAAGAAGATAATGCTGTAGATTTGTCAGAGCTGTGCTTCCGTGAAGGAGATGTGACCAATTTTACCCACCATGCAACTTGAAAGGAGAGCCCCTGGACAAAAGTTAGATAGTTTGGGGGTTTCAGTGTCTTCTATGAAAATGAAGAGTATGCGGTGAGTTATGGAGGCATCTCAGTAAGTAAATTCCCACACGTGCCTGGGGACCTGAGTTCAATCCCCAGAATTCGTGACAGACAGCTGTGTGCGCTGGTGTACGCCTCTCATCCCGGTGCCTAGGAGGCAGAGACAAGCAGATTCTTGGGGCTTACTGGGTAGCCAGTTTTGCTTGCTTAGCAAATTCCAGACCAGTGAGAGATGCAAGAAGGAAATCGAGGGAGGACACCCGAGGTTAGCCTCTGAGCTCCATAAATATGCATGCACAACTATGCACATGTATGAACCTTGTGGTGGTGTGGATGAGAGCGGCCTCCATAAGTTCATATGTTTGTATACTTGCTCACCACTTGGTGAAACTGTTTGCAAAGGATTAGGAGGTGGGCTCTTGTATGAGGAGATGTGTCCTGGAGGTGGGTTTTGAGGTTCGAAAGTCCAGACATTCCCAGTTACCTTTCTCTGCCTAGTGTCTCTGGATCAGATATGAACTTGTAGCTGTTGTGCCAGCCCCATGCCTGCCTGCTGCCATGCTCCTTGTCAAGATGGTCTTAGACTGTAACCTTGAACCCGTTGGAATCATGATCCCTCAAATTAAATGCTTTCTTTTGTAAGTTGCCTTGGTCAAGGGGTTTCGTTAGTATAATAAAGAAAGAGTAACTAAGACAAACAGGCACACTGTCTTAGTTAGGGTTTACTATTGCTGTGAAAAGACACTATGACCATGGTAACATTTAATTAATAAAGGAAACATTTAATTGAGGGTGGCTCTATCACAGCTTCAAAGGTTCAGTCCGTTATCATCATGGCCGGGAGCATGGCAGCGTGCAGGCAGGCGTGGTGCTGAAGCTGAGAGTGCTACATCTTGCAGGCAACAGGAAGACAACTGATTGTCACACTGAGGGAAGGTTGAGAAAAAGAGATCTTGAAGCATGCCCCCACAGTGACACCCTTCCTCCAACAAGGCCACACCTCCTAATAGTGCCACTCCCTTTGAGGACCATTTTCTGTCAAACTACCACACACACACACGTGCATTGACACAGAAAGTAGAAAATGAAACGTGGCTGGACATATTGGGAAGCTTTTCCTTCAAGCTTTAATGCTTTTTAGGAGTAAGCTATCAGATGTCTATTGAGGGTTTGGATTGATTAGACACTATGGTGTACGTCAAAGAATAATGCCGTTTTCTAGACTGACTTTATACAAAGTGCTAGAGGTATCTATAGGCTTATAATACTTAGAGTTCCATAACTTCTTAGTTGAAGATTAGTCTTATGTGAAGATTTAATCATTTCTAAGTTTTTGAGTAGAAAAATTATAAAAATCTATGGTTTATCTACTTATAAATCCTACTATATTAAAACCATCAATTTATTGAAAACACCGTAACTAAACTGCTTTAATTCGATGAAAATGAGAGGAGTTTTGAGTTTGTTTGTTTGTTCTGCCCCTAACTACACTGTACCATGTTAGTCACTTGGAGAGGATCCAAACAGAATGAGAAGGTGCTTGTCCTCAGCTCACACAATGAGCGAAAGAAAATGCGAAGAAGAAATAAATAAAGTAAAATAAATGAAAACAAGAGCAAAACAAACAAACAAACACAAGTGTCCAGCACATTTTGGAAAATCAGGGTTACTCTAGAAGAGACCCAATAGTGCAGTGATTTGGGGAATGCTTTCTTAAGACTGTCTTCCTTAAAAAAGGTAGAAATAGTTGTTTCCCACTCACAAAGCCCTCTTTAGAGATAAATTTTGCAGTGCTACTTTTCATTGTGGAAGCTGGACTGTTGCATCTTACATTCAAAACTCATAGGTGATTTGGTGTATAGGGTAGCTTCATAGCTATTCAGAGAAATAAGCAAGGGCTTTATTACTATAGACATTATTACTTCCCAGTTCTACTCAAGTTCAAGCTATATTCTCTGTTGCATTGAAATTTCTAATTATACCAATATAAAGTGTGATTTGTATTTGAATGTCCAAACATAATCTCTAAGATGCATCAGGGCAAGTCTGTTTCAGCTCGCTTTGTTATGAATTATTTTTTATATTATTTATAGATTAGCAAATAAAAAAGGGATTACACTTTTATAACTTTCTCTTGTTCCCCAAGTATTTGTAAGTCAAGCACAAAGCAGCAATAAGGCTTATCTACAGGTGGGCCAGTTACCAGAAGTACTGTCTGGAAATGTTTAGCTGTCGCAGCTAAAAATAATCAGAAAATTAACATTTTATCAAAATCATGATGAAGTCCTACTTATCAAAACCTTTACCTCTGTCTGGACCCGAGCTAGTGGGAGCTCATGGACTCTGGAGTAACAGCTGGGGAACCTGCAGGAGAACTAGGCCCTCTGAATGTGGGCGACAGTTATGTAGCTTGGTCTGTTTGTGGAGCCTCTGGCAGTGGGACCAGGATTTATCCCTGATGCATGAACTGACATTTTGGAGCCTGTTGCCTATGGAGGGATACTTTTACTCAGTCTTGAAGTGTGTGTGGGGGCTTGGGCCCCCTTCAACTTGATATGCCAGACTTTGTTGATTCTCATAGGAGGCCTTACCATCTCTGAGGAGTGGACAGGATGGGATAGGGGGAAAGGTGGGGAGGCGGAAGCAGGAGAAAGGGAGGGAGAACTGTGATTGGTATGTAAAATGAAAAAAAAAAAACCTTTACCCCATCAATCCCTACTTGAATAGTAATTGTTGAATGTAAATATTCCTATTATTATTTATAATTAAAAAATACTTATATATAATAGAATAGTACCAGTAACTCAGAGCTAATTAAAATTATACTATTTCTCTTGTGAAATCACAGTGTTGTATATATTTTATAGTACTAAATATGATATCAATATGCCAGGGACTATTATTGGTATTCTATATTCATCATTACATTGAATTTTAACAACACACCTATGGAAAAATAGTTATTACCTGAATTCTCTTTTCCACATGAAGAAACTCATGCACATATTGATTAAGTAAATTATCCCGATCATGAAGTTAAAAAGGTCACAAATTATTTCCAGCACCCTGAATTTGATATTTATCTTCTCCTTAACTAAGCTATGTGCCCTCTCAAAAAACAGCCTGTGCCATTGTTTCGCCATTTTTGGAGAGGTGGGTCCACAGTCTTAAAATTTTAGATCTGCTGCCTGTGTCTGTATCCCCTTTTAATATTCAGCATTAACGTAATGAGATATTTATGTTTATGTCCACCTATTTGTGTTTCTCTCATCTTTGGTCACAGAATTTTCTTTTGTGGTGAATAATGGTTAAAGCAGAGATTAACAGCTGGCCTCAGTTGTTAGTAATCATGAATGCCCAGTTGTGATTGATTTATGTAGATCAACTTTCTCAATTTAAGGTTTAGAGAACATCATGGAAGATGGATAGGAAGAATTAAGAGATGGAATAAGAGGCGCGCGCGCGTGTGTGTGTGTGTGTGTGTGTGTGTGTGTGTGTGTGTGTGTGTGTGATACTGCCTTCTGGACATGACATATCTGTCTCACTCATAAACCTTCAGCACCACAGCTTATGTTCCTGAAAGCTGCACAGTATCGAGCCAGTCAGAATTTCAACATGAATGAGGAAGAAGCTATTGGCTGTTGGTGGTTTACTGCCCTATTGCAGCATGTACCTGGGAGAGCAGGATCTAAAAATGAGTGAACTAAAGTCTCATACACTAGCCAACTTTATTCGGAGCATCAGGCGATTCATACAGAGTTGGTTAAGAAGAAGGAGTTCAATCACAAGGGCAAGTAAGCCACATGTGGCAAAACAAGTTTTTCCATAGAGGCACCTGAGTAACACCAGCTGAAGTCAACTCACTCCTATCCACTACACCTGGGAGGAACATGAAAACACATTCCAATAACAATTCTTAGTTTTTTGAAGAAACTGAAGTCACAAGAGTCTTGTTGTTTTCTTTGAATTTCTTGACTCTTGTCTTGTTTTCCTGAAGTTTTCTCACAAGCACTTAGAATTCCTCTCATAAGACTTCGCTCTTGGACTGTGCTCTGACAGTTGATGATCACTGAGAGTGAGAGAGTCATTCTCTTTTGAAGACATGGGCTGGTAGGTTGCACATGCCTTAGTGAATGGCCCTACATCTGTGCATATTGGAAATATGAATTGAATTTGAACTTATTAATTACAGAAAAGGTAGAGGACTTGAAGCTGCAAGGGAGGAGAGGTGGGATCACTGGCAGGAATGGAGGAAGGTAATGGTAGAAGGATATGACCTAAATATATATTATAAATTTTTAAAACTTTCCAAGAATAAAATACCCATTTTAAAAATGCAGGAATGAGATGAGATGTCAAGTAGTTAGGCCAATTTTGATATACATGGCATAGCCTGTTTGGATTACTAAGGTATGGACATAACATATTTGCCTTGTTCTTAATTTGAGGATCTGAACTCCTACACACAACATTCACGAGCATCATGAACACTGAATGGCAAATAGGGGACAGGAGAGGTTGGCATGCATTTTGTATGTCTGCCCATGATTATGTTGTGTGGTCCATTGTTTTTATTGGATTTCACTAATGTATCCAAATAGGAAAATATTGAAAATACAAGATGATTTTCACAATTTTTTTGAATATAAGATTGAATGCCTAGGTCCGGTGCCTCTGAATAAGACACTCTTTGGGATCATTAGATGATTTGGAAGTGAGGCACCCTGAAGTCACTCCTTTAGTCATCTTCAAACATTGTTCCAAAGTGCCAGGGATTGGTCATGAGGGTTTAGAAATAGTTGATGGTGACTAGAAATGGCCAAGATGCCTCGACTGTTCACAGAGACAAGCCAAGAGCCCAGGACCACCTTGTCTTTTGTGTGACAAACGACTTTAAAGTAGCTTTACCATCTTGGATGTGAGTTCTAGGCAACAACTTTGCTAAGAACCCATAGATACCATTGGTCTCATGAGGCCCTGGCCAGTCCACACCTTCCACAGTATTACAGTATTTCTTCAGGAAAGCCAGGATTTCTATGGAATTGTTTGTTTCTGCTGGATAAACTGCTGGTGCTGGTTTGGCAGTATTTGATAAACACATTTGCTCAGAAATTAATCAATGAATATACTATCTACCTTAGGAAGTATGCAATATTTTTTCAAGTCATATTTCACACTATGTTACCACATTTGAGTTCACAACTCCATGATACAGGGAAGAAATACTTTCATATTTTATACAACAGAAAGTTTAGGAAGGATACCACTTACTGTTATCTGGTAATTGATATCCTCTGCATGTGTGCTCCTTTATATTTTTACTAGCCATATGTAGCTTAAAGTGTGGCCAAGTGACTGAACAGCTGAAATTTTAAATGATTGACTTTTATTTTTCTTTATTTTTTATTTTATGGACTCTCTCTCTCTCTCTCTCTCTCTCTCTCTCTCTCTCTCTCTCTCTCTCTCTCTCTCTCTGTGTGTGTGTGTGTATGTGTGTAATATCTTTGAGACCACATGTATGTACCCATACATGTAGAGGCCAGAGAACAACTTTTAGGTGTTAGTATCTTTTAGAGTAAGATCTAGAAATTGAGCTCAGATCATCATCAGGGTGCTTTTACCTGTTCCAGATTACTTTTTGGCATAGAGTTCCTATGATTTGTGGCTCTCCCCATGGGCTGCTTGGATCCATCCACTTGTCTTCCCCTATATTGGGGTTAAAGGCACATGAGTGCCAGAAAAATGAGCTCGGGTCCTCTTGCTATCACATTAAGCACACTTACCTATTCTCTCCAGACCAGTGATTAACTTTCAAATTTAAGTAGCCATATATGGCTTCTTAGTTAGGGTTTCTATTACTTTGAATAGACACCATGAAGGAAAACATTTAATTGGGGCTGGCTTACAGTTTTAGAGGTTCAGTCCATTATCATCATGGCTGGAAACATGGTGGTGTACAGGCAGACATGGTGCTGGCAAAGGAGCTGTGAGTTCTACATCTTTTTTTTTTTTTTTTTTTGTTTTTTCGAGACAGGGTTTCTCTGTGTAGCTTTGCGCCTTTTCCTGGAACTCACTCGGTAGTCCAGGCTGGCCTTGAACTCACAGAGATCCGCCTGGCTCTGCCTCCCGAGTGCTGGGATTAAAGGCGTGCGCCACCACCGCCCGGCTGAGTTCTACATCTTAATCCACATGCAACAGGAAAAAAACTGTCCCTACACTGAACATAGCTTGAGCATAGGAGACCTCAAAGCCTACTCCCACAATGACATACTTCCTCCAACAAGGCCACACCTACTCCAAGAAAGCCATACCTCCTAATAGTGCCACTCTCTATGAGCTTATTACATTCAAGCTACCACACATGGTTAGTGGCAGTAGTACCAAACAATGTGTTTTGAGGGCACACATGTGATTGTACTTCTGAACATATTTCCTCACCAGCTTGCCTGAATGAGAGACTGATTTAGAACTCTGTGACCAAGCTCCTAGCTAGACACTTTTGCCATCTGCCTGCCTGCTGCCTCTAGGAAGATTGACAAAGCCAGGTTCTTAAGTAATCCCACAGTGATAACTTACTTCACTGGCTAATACCTTTGTTCTCTTGGATTTGTATTCCAATAACTCAAAAGATCATTTGGATACTTATTTTCTGTGACTCTATGTTATAGGAGTAGGTTAAAACCCATCTTGTGATCCTGGCTTTCTTTATTCTGTGAAGGCCTATTTAACCCTTTATCTGTTTGGAGACAATGCCTACTCTGAGAAATCCTGTCTAATATCATTGGTCACTCTATCACTACACAATGAAGATAAATAAATCTTGGGGATAATATGATCACTTCTGAATCCTGCTATGACTCATATGAATGTCATTATGTTCTTTCAGATGATCTCTTTATTTGTTCATATATTTTTGTGAGACATAAGAACAAGGGGCAGAAGCTTAGTTTCCAGACTGCCTTTACAAACTGTATTGTCTCCAATCAGACTTCTATAAGCTAGATTCAAAGCTTACCATGATCTTTGGTGTTCCTTGTAATGTTTACCATCTACCACTCAGATATTAATCAAATACTAGAAGGGTAGGTATTTACATTCTTATAAAAACCAAAACCACCTCATAGTCACTGTATAATTTACTCAAGATTCCATTTTTTTTCCATCCAAATCACTAGTATCAATTTAACTATCACTAGTTGCTCCAGTCTTCTCCTACTGCCAGTTACCAAGCAATCAGCTAAAATGATGTGTTAGGAGCAAGTCAGGCAAAGCTTGCAAACAGTATTATTATTATTATCATTATTATTTTACTTTCTTAAACCCTTGAGGCCTGTGTATCTCTAAGTCTTTCTTATCTCCTCTACTTCCTCTTATACCAAGCCTGCTTTATTCTCAAAAGCATCATAAGAACTTCTTGACGGGCCTTTCTATACCCATTCCTATTTACTGCAATCCACTGGACACAGCCACCTGACATAGTTTTAAAAAGTAATTATGACAATATCATTTCCCTGACAACCCTTTCTATGCTTTCTCATTCTTAGATTAAATACAAAAAATCCTGCAAGTATTGAAATATCTTTCTTATGCCTTTGCTTCCTTCAATATCAGATATATCCCCTTTCTTTCATCTTTTTTTCCCAAGCACAAAGCCTTTTTACATTCGTATATATAATATTTTAGTAGCACCCAGGGTTAGTAACAAAGAAAGCCATTACCTCAGACAAACAAGAAAAATGTGAGCACAATATTTTGAGTTGTTACAAAAGCCTAATGCTACGGTTAACATTGACTTGTGGAAGGCCTTACTACAGGGAAAATACCAAAAGGGCTTCTCTTTCTCACCAAGAATTGTCACTGTTCCTACTCTTTCTAACTAGGACTCGCCTTCCTTATCATTCTGGTGAATCCTGCTCCTTCCAAATAGAGGTCAAATTTCTTCATCCTTCAAGTGATTCATGTCTTCCTGTTACCTGGGGACAGGAATATATGGAATCCTGACTGACATCCAATTCACCATGAGTACACTTGTTCAAGAACACATCCGATGGCCAGTTAGTTAGTGTTTGATGTATAAATTAGAAATGTTCTACTCCTAGGGAACTTGTTAAATTTCCATCATGGGGTCTTGGAACAATGCTGTAACAGTGGGGGAGGACCAGTGGAATTCCCTGAAATTTACCCTCTTTAAGTCCCAGTACAGGTAGTAAATTGGAATAGTATTTCACTCCATGGAGATGACAGACTTCAGTGCCAATATTAAGGACATGATGTGGAAGGTGAGGTGTGTTGTGTGGGCCCACAGAGGTTTCCTAGTGAGATCTGAGCTTATTTTACCCAGCAGGGCTGCCTTAGGGGATAGTTTGACCACAGTGCATGGTGACCAGGTGTTTCAAAGGGTCTGCAATTGGCTCTGCTGGGGGGAGGTCTTTTGCTCCACCCCTTGGCATTCCTATAAAAAGCCCCTTTGAAGAGACAGAAGGGGCTGGTAGATATTGATCCAGGTCCTCCTGAAGCTATCCTGTGTTTCTGTCTGTCTTCTCCACATTATCTAAATATTTCTTATCCCTCTCTCCTCAAGAGTACTCTGGGAAAAAGTGGGAGTTGGCCTCCCACAGCACGTGCCAAACTAAAAAGCGTTTAAATTCTGATTGGCTTAATTTGACAGCAGCTCTGTCTTTAAATATTTTAAGACAGACTTCTGCCTGTAGACTTGATTGCTGCTAACTTAGATGGACAGTCTTCAATGAGAGAGCCACTCTACATGGTGAGATGTCTCTCACCAAGCCATTTTGATGACTGGGAAGTTTTTACATCACTTTGTTATAGAAAATACACTAACATGTTGATCCTTATTTGGTGTTCTTGTTTAATCAGCTTTGTGCTATAGAATTCTCTAGCCCCTGTGACTTTTTATCATCTTACTTTCAGGAGACCATTTTGTCTAGGTTCAAAATATCAGCGTCCTGTCAGGTGAACATTTGCACTTTTGAGATTGAAAGTCTATTTTTTGTCTCATACATTTTCAACATTACATAAATACAAGTGAAATCTAGGCCAGTGTCAAACTTCCATGTACTTGTTTTGCTAAACCCTGACAGGAACACATTCTCATTTTCCCACATTTGCTATGACATATAGAAAAGAAGAAAAGGATGGCAACTGGGAACTCCCCAGCATGTAAGTATCATCTCCATCATCACCACAAACAAAACTAAATGATGTCAGTAGCCAAGACACTACAGAATCATTCTTCCTTAAAAAGTGGGAGAGGTGGACTTTTTATACCTCTTTTAATACTGTGCACACATCTTACTCTTTAGTTTAGTCAAATTAAAGACCATTTAAAAGCTTGATTACCTTTCACCTCCCTCAGCATCAAGATGAACACCAAGTAGTTTTACCATCTTGTGTTATTATTTTAATTTGTAATATTTTTATTCCTATCAAATCAATTGCCAGCTCAAACTGGAAATTAGAAGCCAGAATTATAGGTCTCTTCCTCCTCCTGCTCCTCCTCCTCTTTCTTCTTCTTCTACCTCTTCCTCCTTCTCCTTCTCTTCTTCTTTTTTTTCTTTGATAGTTGTAAGAAGAATATAGTTAAAGGGTCTTTTGAGTGTTTTACCTATTCTAATGTAACTAGATGATTCAGTGAATGTTCTCAGCAGCAAATCACATATAAAGTATCATCTCTGCAATTCCAGAGCCTCTTGACTCCTAGGTTCTACAAAAGTCTGCCTTACCAAACATCAGCCATTCACATTTATATGTGTATATAATCACAATAGTAAATATATTACACACATACACACACACACACACACACACACACATACACACACACACACACACACACACACACACACACACACACACACACATACACAGTATTTCCCAGATGTCTGAAGCACTAGATAATTTCTTTTATGTTTTAGAGATTTAGGAGGGAAGTTACAGGTCACTTACTATGTTTTAAAGTTGAGGAAAAGAAGAGCAATTTAGAGTTTCAAATTATAGAGCCACAGGGCCAACATTTCATTCATTGCTCTGTGAAGGACTACTTGGACAATGACTTAAGTCCTGAGGTTCAGTATGTCTGATGGCAAAATGCTGACAAGTTCTACATTTGCTTTGTGGATTGTAGAAAGCATTGACTGTTGCTATCTAAATGAACTGCTTTAACTTTCTTTAGCATATACAAATATTTATTAAATAAGTGTTCACTGATGATTCAAAGCATTTACTCTCCCATTCTGTATTGGGGTTTACCACTCGCTTTTGAAATGTCTAGCCATTGCTTATTTGTTCCCTCAAGCCCTAATTTTATTTTGGAATTCCAGTAGTTTGTTTGATCTGATAAAATGTAACTGTTTTTAAATGATCAAATTACTACAGCAGTAGGAGACATTTTATTAGTTTCTATAAATTTCCAATATAAAAACTGGCTAAAAAAGGAAGCACAAATATGAAAATGTACATAGAGTAAGTACACTAAATGACTTCATTTATTTTCTCGTTCAAAATCTACACTTTAAAATAATAGACTAAAAAGAAATCCGTATGAATCTGGTAACCCTAGAACACTTCCTCTGACTGATTATACTTTCTCTTAGGAATTGAAGGAAAGGGGAAGAGGACAGGAAGTTTGATTGCATCAAAAATTTCACAGAATAAAATAACCAAGAGCTCACACATGTCTTCACAGAAGACAACTAATAAATTAAGGGAATGTCCTTAGTTATGTCACAAGTTTCTTCGAAAAACTTATGGCCCAATTCCAATGAACTCACCATTTAGCTACTAACAGACTGCCTTGTTGTTCTGAACTAATGAGGATTATAGCTGTATCTATGTATATAAGGCTGGTAAAACATTTGTAGTTTATTTTGTGCCCAGATCAGCTATTGCCGTCCTGAAAATCTAAAATCATAAATAAATAAAGAAACCCATTGACAGAAGAAAATACTAATTGTTGCAACACCCTACATTAAAAAATAGTCATAGTTGTTTGGGATAGATTTTTTTATGTAAAATTTGGCATTTTCTTTTAACCTATACTCTTAATATGGATTTAAATTTCTAGATTAATTGTAGAAATTAGATTGTAAAATGAATGATATAAGAATTTTAAATTATAAAATAACAAAACAAAACAAATTGCTCCTGAAAAGATACAAAGAGGAGATTCTATTAATTATTTAGGATATGAAATAGAACTACAAAAAATTAGACCCCAAAAGGTGCAAATTAGGAGAGATCGACTACAGACTCTTAATGACTTTCAAATATTATTTGGAGACATTTCTCATCTACGAATTATTGTTGGGGTAAAAAATGATGAACTGAATAATTTGTTCAAAACCTTAGAAGGTGACAAGAACTTAAATAGTCCAAGAGAATTATCACCTGAAGCTGAGAAAGAATAGGCCTTGGTAGAAAAGAAAAAAAAAAAAAAAGAATTTTAACCAAGTCCAAGCCTGCTGACATTATCATGTCTTAATAAAGGAAGAATTAAGATAATAACATTTAAAATGTTGTTGTACTGGTATCTTTATATACTGTATAAACAAGTACTGATATAATTGAAGAACACTATTTCATGAGGATTTTTTTTTTTACTTGAAATGCTAAAATGTCAGTGACTATGTGACGGTTGCTGTGGGTGGATAGAACTTTGTAAGTAATAGAAAACTTGTTAGTCTATAATTAATTGGCAATGTCAGAAAAAATGTTGCAGGGAATAATTATTGTCTCTACTTTAAAGAATCAAATTAATTGTCAATATATTGTAATGTCGCTGTTAGTCCGCCAAACCTGAAAACTCTTTTTTCCATCTCCATGTGTTCTTTGAACCAAAATAGTACTCATTCCTGTTTTCTGGTCACTAATGCCAGGTGACAAGATTTGAGTGCTGTGTTTACCTGGCCTGAAAGGGAATGACAGGACAACACGACTGAAAGGGGAGATTTGTTGTGGAAAAATGACAAGGAAGATACTAATATGATATATATATATATATATATATATATATATATATATATGTTTATGTGTATATATATATATGTTTATGTGTATATATATATATATACACATACCATTCTCCTTCTCTATCTCTACATGTGCACATTAACAGGTTATTCTTAATGAAAACCTGAGACCCTTACCTCCACTGACCACCTTGAGCAATGTTCGTGGAATACATGAGATGAGAAGGAGCAGTGAACTCTTTCCTTCCCAAGTATATACTCAGGGGTCTGAGAGGGCTAAGTGCTGCCTTGCCATGATTCTTCAAGTCAGCTTCTCCTGCTTCTTTCTTCCTATCATCAGGCCTGCCCATTATTGCCCAAGGCCACTAATTGTATACTTACTGTCTGTATCTAGTAATGCATCATAGCATGATGCTATAGTCAGTGACAAAAGCAACAATGGAAGTACCAATGTAAAGTAGTTCTCAATGGTCGAATTCTGGTGGGACAGGTTATATGTTGCTGAATGTATAGTGGGCATCCTATTTATATATATTTTCTTCATCTCTGGTCTCCAAACAATCTAATTGAGGAAAAGGACAGATGGACCAGTGATGTACTTTTTCTGTGGTAGGTACTTGGCTTATATCTGAATCATTTTTCAGTGATCAATGTCCAACATTCTGTGTTCCTGGTTGAGAAATAGAGTTCCAGGACAGTAACTTGTTGAATGAATACCAGACCATCCTTATGAATGAACAGCTTTCTATTCCTTGGCATCTGAGTACAATAAATGGTGGTGTTAATCCAAAGATATATATCATTCATATATATCCAAATATATATCATTCCTCTATATGAATGAGAGCTTTGGATCTATATTTTGTTACCTCTTCTCATTCGCTGCTCATTCTCTTGTTATTCTCTCTGATTTTTTTATCCTGATTTTATCCTGAATTTTATTTAGATTTACCTAATACCAGATTGCAGGATGGTTTGCATCTTTTTTCTGTCTGTTAGTTCCTGCAGACTTCTTGCAGCCATACTGCTTTCCACTGATAATTGCATTCCACCTTCATGAGCTCCCGCTCCACGCTGGGCTCTTCTTACCACTGATTGCCTGATTGCTTAAATTTCCCTATTTGCTCTAAGTCTCTAACATGTCACATGTGCTTTAAGAAACATTCCCTTTGGGATCCATCCCCAGCACTTCCACCTTTTCTATTTGGGGCAGCCTAGTTTTAGTGTAGAATCCTCACCGTGTGCACCAATCCCTTGATTACAAGAATGAGGAAGAACCATGCAGGCAAAGTGACAGGAAACATGAGGGCAACAGGAAGTCTGCACTTCAATTTTAGCTGCTTGGAGCTGTCATGGATAGATTCTTCATTTCGTATTCATTTCTAACTGTACAGCAAAGCAGGTTGGAAGCCTTGATTAACTTGAAACCACTGTGTATGTCAGCTCCCAGGTAGTGATTTTGGCAGCTATTCTGAATTTATCCACATGTCAGTAGCTGTAATTGCAAGCTTCTTTCCTGTTAATTCCTTGAGTTGTATCTCTTCCTCCCTGCTGTGAAATTTTGTCCCTCTCTAAAACAGAATACATTTTTTTCTCCTGATGCGAAAAGCACACTCATTAATTTCTCACTTAGTGATGATTCATTAATCATGGAAGGGCATGTGAGCTGCAGTAAAAGCAACTCCTTTAATTTAATTTAATTTAACAAACATTTATTGAGTGTTTAATGTGCAGAGGAAAGCGCTAAGCGTAAGACCCAAAGAGACCCAGTTTGGGTGATATGCAAATTATTCCTTCATCAGAGTAAGTGTTTAATAAACTTTTCTGAATCAAATCTAATTGGCAAAGAATTTATTATGCTTTCAAGTTCAGATAATAATTCTAACATAAAATATTTAGTAATAGGCATAAAGCAATAAAGCTGGATTATTTCCATAGAGAGTGGGTAACTTCTTTTGTGGGAGGGAGCAATTTATCTACAGTTCCTATTCTGAAAAGCAGTGACAGGTCAAGAATTAAACCCTGAAAAACTATTACCTGTGACCTCCTCTTGTATTCTTTACTTTTGTTCATCCCACTGTGCAGAACTCTGAAAGGTTTTATCGTCAGGGAAATGGATAGCAAAAGTAATGTTGAGTAAAACTTGGTTATAGTGTGAAATACTTATTTAAACTAAGTTACTCATCTCTTAGATCACGAATCCTGTAATGTTAGGGAACACAACGATCTGATGATCAGTCCTATCTTAGCCATTTTATAGATTAAATAGGAGAGCCTGTCCCCAGGGAAGAGCACACCAGTTGCCGTCTAGTCAGCACTGAAAACACACAGAGAAGTAACACGAATTGAGCAGGTAATACTTAGGAATATCTATGTATATACATGTATACATGTTATGACAGTTAGTGAAGGAGAGTGTGGAGGGGCATGTGGGAGGGGTTGGGGAAGGGAAAGGGAAAGAGGAATGTAATTATAATCTTAAAAATAAGCCGGGCGGTGGTGGCGCACGCCTTTAATCCCAGCACTCGGGAGGCAGAGCCAGGCGGATCTCTGTGAGTTCGAGGCCAGCCTGGGCTACCAAATGAGTCCCAGGAAAGGCGCAAAGCTACACAGAGAAACCCTGTCTCGAAAAAATAAATAAATAAAAAATAAAATTGTACAAGGCTCAGAACTAAGGAAAAGATGTGATTTCTGTGAGCTTGTGTGACTAGCTAGAATTATTAAATGGCTTGTGACTTAAATCTGAAGTACTAGCCATGCCTCTTTGAATGGTGAGAAAGAAAAACTCAAATCCAGCTAGCTTTTGGAAAATTGTTGGTCATACCGTTGAGAAGTCATGGCTTGTTCTAAGGGTACAAGTACTTTTAGTTTCATTTAATTTTTTTTCTATCTATCAAGAAGTAGCTTTTCTCTCATAGTCTCATTTCCTGCTAGTAGGAACAGGCTTTTCTCAAGCTGGTGATCAAAATATTCCTAAGAAGTCATGGAGTATTGTGCCTTCAGCTTACAAGCCCAATGTAAAACCTGAACTAAAATTTGTCCTACTTATTTATACATATGGAAGCAGCGTGAAGGCGCCTGTTGGTGTCAGTTGCTAATTCCAAAGTTTAGGAAATCA